>NW_027513990.1:0-109038 GCF_048772815.1 Callospermophilus lateralis
CTTGGCTTAAGAAATTTTGTTCTTCTAGGTTGAAGCGTTCGTGTACAGTAGCAGTTTTTATATTTAGGATTCCCTCTGTTCTCTCATATATAGATAGATGAATTTGGAACTCTAAATCCAACATGGTTTGTAGTAGCTCTTTGAAACTTGACAAAATAAAGGAGTTCTCAGATTTGTCTCTATGCTTTGTTTCCTTTTCAAGTAGCCCTAGGCACAGACTGTGGAAAAGTACTTTCATTGAGAGGGGTTGCCAAGCTTCTAAGAAATAACGAGTTTCCGAAATACCAGCAAATATTTTTTCACCCAATCTTGATGATACTTGGTGGTAATGATCAGTACACAAATCCTACTTGGCTCACCAAATTTTGTTCTTCTTGGTTGAAGCGTTCGTCTACAGTAGCAGTTTTTATATTTAGGTTTCCCTCTGTTATCTCCCATATAGATAGATGAATTTGGAACTCTAAATCCAACATGGTTTTTAGTAGCTCTTTGAAACTTGACAAAATAAAGGAGTTCTCAGTTTTGTCTCTATGGTTTGTTTCCTCTTCAAGTAGCCCTAGGCACAGACTGTGGAAAGCACTTTCATTGAGATGGGTTGCCAAGCTTCTAAGAAATAACGAGTTTCGAAGTACCAGCAAATATTTTTTCACCCAAAGTTGATGATTCTTTGTGGTAATGTTCAGTACACAAATCCCACTTGGCTCACGAAATTTTGTTCTTCTAGTTTGAAGGTTTCGTCTACAGTAGCAGTTTTTATATTTAGGTTTCCCATTGTTCTCTCCTATATAGATAGATGAATTTGGAACTATAAATCCAACATGGTTTGTAGTAGCTCTTTGAAACTTGACAAAATAAAGGATTCTCAGATTTGCCTCTATGGTTTGTTTCCTCTTAAAGTAGCCCTAGGCACAGACTGTGGAATAGCACTTTCATTGAGAGGGGTTTCCAAGCTTCTAAGAAATAACGAGTTTCCGAAATACCAGCAAATATTTTTTCACCCAATCTTGATGATACTTGTTGCTAATGATCAGTACACATATCCCACTTGGCTCACCAAATTTAGTTCTTCTAGTTTGAAGCGTTCGTGTACAGTAGCAGTTTTTATATTTAGGTTTCCCTCTGTTCTCTCCGATACAGATAGATGAATTTGGAACTCTAAATCCAACATGGTTTGTAGTCGCTCTTTGAAAATTGACAAAATAAAGGAGTTCTCAGTTTTGTCTCTATGGTTTGTTTCCTCTTTAAGTAGCCCTAGGCACAGACTGTGGAAAAGCACTTTCATTGAGAGGGGTTGCCAAGCTTCTCAGAAATTAGGAGTTTCCGAAATACCCTCAAATATTTTTTCACCCAATCTTGATGATACTTGGAGCTAGTGATCAGTACACAAATCCCACTTGGCTCACCAAATTTTGTTCTTCTAGGTTTAAGCGTTCCTCTAGAGTAGCAGTTTTTATATTTAGTTTTCGCTCTTTTCTCTCCTATATAGAAAGATGAATTTGGAACTCTAAATCCAACATGGTTTGTAGTAGCTCTTTGAAACTTGACATAATAAAGGAGTTCTCAGTTTTGTCTCTATGGTTTGTTTCCTCTTCAAGTAGCCCTAGGCACAGACTGTGGAAAGCACTTTCATTGAGATGGGTTGCCAAGCTTCTAAGAAATAACGACTTTCCGAAATACCAGCAAATATTTTTTCACCCAATCTTGATGATACTTGGTGCTAATGATCAGTACACAAATCCCACTTGGCTCACCAAATTTTGTTCTTCTAGGTTGAAGCGTTCGTCTACAGTAGCAGTTTTTATATTTAAGTTTCCCTCGGTTCTCTCCTATACAGATAGATGAATTTGGAACCCTAAATCCAACATGGTTTGTAGTATCTCTTTGAAACTTGACAAAATAAAGGAGTTCTCAGTTTTGTCTCTATGGTTTGTTTCCTCATCAAGTAGCCCTAGGCACAGACTGTGGAAAAGCACTTTCATTGAGAGGGGTTGCCAAGCTTCTAAGAAATAACGAGTTTCCGAAATACCAGCAAATATTTTTTCACCCAATCTTGATGATACTTGGTGGTAATGATCAGTACACAAATCCCAATTGGCTCACCAAATTTTGTTCTTCTAGGTTGAAGCCTTCGTCTACAGAAGCAGTTTTTATATTTAGGTTTCCCTCTGTTCTCTCCTATATAGATAGATGAATTTGGAACTCTAAATCCAACATGGTTTGTAGTAGCTCTTTGAAACATGACAAAATAAAGGAGTTCTCAGTTTTGACTCTATGGTTTGTTTTCTCTTCAAAAAGCCCTAGGCACAGACTCTGGAAAAGCACTTTCATTGAGAGGGAATGCCAAGCTTATCAGAAAAAACGAGTTTCCGAAATACCAGCAAATATTTTTTCACCCAATCTTGATGATACTTGGTGGTAATGATCAGTACACAAATATCACTTGGCTTACCATATTTTGTTCTTCTAGGTTGAAGCGTTCGTCTATAGTAGCAGTTTTTATATTTAGGTTTCCCTCTGTTCTCTCCTATATTGATAGATGAATTTGGAACTCTAAATCCAACATGCTTTGTAGTAGCTCCTTGAAACTTGACAAAATAAAGGAGTTCTCAGTTTTGTCTCTATGGTTTGTTTCCTCTTCAAGTAGCCCTAGGCACAGACTGTGGAAAAGCACTTTCATTGAGAGGGGTTGCCAAGCTTCTAAGAAATATCGAGTTTCCGAAATACCAGCAAATATTTTTTCACCCAATCTTTATGATACTTGGTGGAAATGATCAGTACACAAATCCCACTTGGCTCACCAAATTTTGTTCTTCTAGGTTGAAGCGTTCGTCTACAGTAGCAGTTTTTATATTTAGGTTTCCCTCTGTTCTCTCCTATATAGATAGATGAATTTGGAACTCTAAATCCAAAATGGTTTGTAGCAGCTCTTTGAAACTTGACAAAATAAAGGAGTTCTCAGTTTTGTTTCTATGGTTTGTTTCTTCTTAAAGTAGCCCTAGGCACAGACTGTGGAAAGCACTTTCATTGAGATGGGTTGCCAAGCTTCTAAGAAATAAAGAGTTTCCGAAATACCAGCAAATATTTTTTCACCCAATCTTGATGATACTTGGTGGTAATGATCAGTACACAAATCCCACTTGGCTCACCAAATTTTGTTCTTCTAGGTTGAAGCGTTCCTCTACAGTAGCAGTTTTTATATTTAAGTTTCCCTCGGTTCTCTCCTATATAGATAGATGAATTTGGAACTCTAAATCAAACACGGTTTGTAGTAGCACTTTGAAACTTGACAAAATAAAGGAGTTCTCAGATTTGTCTCTATGGTTTGTTTCCTCTTCAAGTAGCCCTAGGAATAGATTGTGGAAAAGTACTTTCATTGAGAGGGGTTGCCAAGCTTCTAAGAAATAACGAGTTTCCGAAATACCAGCAAATATTTTTTCACCCAATCTTGATGATACTTGGTGGTAATGTTCAGTACACAAATCCCACTTGGCTCACCAAATTTTGTTCTAAGTTGAAGCGTTCATCTACAGTAGCAGTTTTTATATTTAGGTTTCCCTCTGTTCTCTCCTATATAGATAGTTGAATTTGGAACTCTAAATCCAACATGGTTTGTAGTAGCTCTTTGAAACTTTACAAAATAAAGGAGTTCTCAGTTTTTTCTCTATGGTTTGTTTCCACTTCAAGTATCCCTAGGCACAGACTGTGGAAAAGCACTTTCATTGAGAGGGGTTGCCAAGCTTCTAAAAAATAACGAGTTTCCGAAATACCAGCAAATATTTTTTCACCCAAATTTGATGATTCTTGGTGGTAACGATCAGTACACAAATCCCACTTGGCTCACGAAATTTTGTACTTCTAGTTTGAAGCTTTCGTCTACAGTAGCAGTTTTTATATTTAGGTTTCCCTCTGTTCTCTCCTATATAGATAGATAAATTTGGAACTCTAAATCCAACATGGTTTGTAGTAGCTCTTTGATACGTGACAAAATAAAGGAGTTCTCAATTTTGTCTGTATGGTTTGTTTCCTCTTCAAGGAGCCCTAGGCACAGACTGTGGAAAAGCACTTTCATTGAGAGGGGTTGCCAAGCTTCTAAGAAATATCGAGTTTCCGAAATACCAGCAAATATTTTTTCACCCAATCTTGATGATACTTGGTGGTAATGATTTGTACACAAATCCCACTTGGCTTCCCAAATTTTGTTCTTCTAGGTTGAAGCGTTCGTCTACAGTAGCAGTTTTTATATTTAAGTTTCCCTCGTTTCTCTCCTATATAGATAGATGAATTTGGAACTCTAAATCCAACATGGTTTGTAGTAGCTCTTTGAAACTTGACAAAATAAAGGAGGTCTCAGATTTGTCTCTATGGTTTGTTTCCTCTTCAAGTAGCCCTAGGCACAGACTGTGGAATAGCACTTTCATTGAGAGGGGTTGCCAATCTTCTAAGAAATAACGAGTTTCCAAAATACCAGCAAAAATTTTTTCACCCAATCTTGATGATACTTGGTGGTAATGATCAGTACACAAATCCCACGTGGCTCACAAATTTTGTTCTTCTAAGTTGAAGCGTTCGTCTACAGTAGCAGTTTTTATAATTAAGTTTCCCTCGGGTCTCTCCTATATAGATAGATGATTTTGGAACTCTAAATCCAACATGGTTTGTAGTAGCTCTTTGAAACTTGACAAAATAAAGGAGTTCTCAGATTTGTCTCTATGGTTTGTTTCCTCTTCAAGTAGCCCTAGGCACAGACTGTGGAAAAGCACTTTCATTGAGAGGGGTTGCCAAGCTTCTAAGAAATAACGAGTTTTCGAAATACCAGCAAAAATTTTTTCACCCAATCTTGATGATACTTGGTGGTAAGGATCAGTACACAAATCCCACATGGCTCACGAAATTTTGTACTTCTAGTTTGAAGCTTTCGTCTACAGTAGCAGTTTTTATATTTAGGTTTCCCTCTGTTCTCTCCTATACAGATAGATGAATTTGGAACCCTAAATCCAACATGGTTTGTAGTATCTCTTTGAAACTTGACAAAATAAAGGAGTTCTCAGTTTTGTCTCTATGGTTTGTTTCCTCATCAAGTAGCCCTAGGCACAGACTGTGGAAAAGCACTTTCATTGAGAGGGGTTGCCAAGCTTCTAAGAAATAACGAGTTTCGAAATACCAGCAAATATTTTTTCACCCAAATTTGATGATTCTTGGTGGTAATGATCAGTACACAAATCCCACTTGGCTCACGCAATTTTGTTCTTCTAGTTTGAAGCTTTCGTATACACTAGCAGTTTTTATATTTAGGTTTCCATTTGTTCTCTCCTATTTAGATAGATGAATTTGGAACTCTAAATCCAACATGGTTTGTAGTAGCTCTTTGAAACTTGACCAAATAAAGGAGTTCTCAGATTTGCCTCTATGGTTTGTTTCCTCTTAAAGTAGCCCTAGACACAGACTGTGGAATAGCACTTTCATTGAGAGGGGTTGCCAATCTTCTAAGAAATAACGAGTTTCCGAAATACCAGCAAATATTTTTTCACCCAATCTTGATGATACTTGGTGGTAATGATCAGTACAAAAATCCCACGTGGCTCACAAATTTTGTTCTTCTAAGTTGAAGCGTTCGTCTACAGTAGCAGTTTTTATATTTAAGTTTCCCTCGGGTCTCTCCTATATAGATAGATGAATTTGGAACTCTAAATCCAACATGGTTTGTAGTAGCTCTTTGAAACTTGACAAAATAAAGGAGTTCTCAGATTTGTCTCTATGGTTTGTTTCCTCTTTAAATGGCCCTAGGCACAGACTGTGGAAAAGCACTTTCATTGAGAGGGGTTGCCAAGCTTCTAAGAAATAACGAGTTTCCGAAATACCAGCAAGTATTTTTTCACCCAATCTTGATGATACTTGGTGGTAATGATCAGTACACAAATCCCACTTGGCTCACGAAGTTTTGTTCTTCTAGGTTGAAGCGTTCGTCTACAGTAGCAGTTTTTATATTTAGGTTTCTCTCCGTTCTCTGCTGTATAGATAGATGAATTTGGAACTCTTAATTTAACATGGTTTGTAGTAGCTCTTTAAAACTTGACAAAATAAAGGAGTTCTCAGTTTTGTCTCTATGGTTTGTTTCCTCTAAAAGTAGACCTAGGCACAGACTGTGGAATACACTTTCAATGAGATGGGTTACCAAGCTTCTAAGAAATAACGAGTTTCCGAAATACCAGCAAATATTATTTCACCCAATCTTGTTCATACTTGGTGGTAATGATCAGTACACAAATCCCACTTGGCTCAACAAATTTTGTTCTTCTAGGTTGAAACGTTCGTCTACAGTAGCAGTTTTTATATTTAGGTTTCCCTCTGTTCTCTCCTATATAGATAGATGAATTTGGAACTCTAAATCCAACATGGTTTGTAGTAGCTCTTTGAAACTTGACAAAATAAAGGAGTTGTCAGTTTTGTCTCTATGATTTGTTTCCTCTTCAAGTAGCCCTAGGCACAGACTGTGGAAAAGCACTTTCATTGAGAGGGGTTGCCAAGCTTCTAAGAAATTACGAGTTTCCGAAATACCAGCAAATATTTTTTCACCCAATCTTGATGATACTTGATGGTAATGATAAGTACCCAAATCCCACTTGGCTCAACAAATTTTGTTCTTCTAGGATGAAGCATTCGTCTACACTAGCAGTTTTTATATTTCTTTCCCCTCTGTTCTCTCCTATATAGATAGATGAATTTGGAACCCTAAAACCAGCATGGTATGTAGTAGCTCTCTGAAACTTGACAAAATATAGGAGTTCTCAGTTTTGTCTCTATGGTTTGTTTCCTCTTCAAGTAGCCCTAGGCACAGAATGTGGAAAAGCACTTTCATTGAGAGGGGTTGCAAAGCTTATAAGAAATTACGAGTTACCGAAATACCAGCAAATATTTTTTCACCCAATCTTGATGGTACTTGGTGGTAATGATCAGTACACAAATCCCACGTGGCTCACCAAATTTTGTTTTTCCAGGTTGGAGTGTTCGTCTACAGTAGCAGTTTTTATATTTAGGTTTCCCTCTGTTCTCTCCTATATAGATAGATAAATTTGAAACTCTAAATCAGACATGGTTTGTAGTATCTCTTTGAAACTTGACAAAATAAAGGAGTTCTCAGTTTTGTCTCTATGGTTTGTTTACTCTTCAAGTAGGCATAGTCACAGACGGTGGAAAGCAGTTTCATTGAGATGGGTTGCCAAGCTTATAAGAAATAACAAGTTTCCGATATACCAGCAAATATTTTTTAACCCAATCTTGATGATACTTGGTGGTAATGATCAGTACACAAATCCCACTTGGCTCACCAAATTTTGTTCTTCTAGGTTGAAGCTTTCGTCTACATTAGCAGTTATTATATTTAGGTTTCCCTCTGTTCTCTCCTGTATAGATAGATGAATTTGGAACTCTAAATCCAACATGCTTTGTAGTAGCTCTTTGAAACTTGACAAAATAAAGGAGTTCTCAGATTTTTCTCTATGGTTTGTTTGCTCTTCAAGTAGCCCTAGGCACAGACTGTGGAAAGCACTTTCATTGAGAGAGGTTGCCAAGCTTCTAAGAAAGAACGAGTTTCTGAAATACCAGCAAATATTTTTTCACCCAATCTTGATGGTACCTGTTGCTAATGATCGGTACACAAATCCCACTTAGCTCACCAAATTTTGTTCTTCTAGGTTGAAGCTTTCGACTACAGTAGCAGATTTATATTTAGGTTTCCCTCTGTTCTCTCCTATATAGATAGATAATTTGGAACTGTAAATCCAACATGCTTTGTAGTAGCTCTTTGAAACTTGACAAAATAAAGGAGTTCTCAGATTATTCTCTATGGTTTGTTTGTTCTTCACGTAGCCCTAGGCACAGACTGTGGAAAAGCACTTTCATTGAGAGGCGTTGCCAAGCTTCTAAGAAATAACGAGTTTCCGAAATACCAGCAAATATTTTTTTCACCCAATCTTGATGATACCTGGTGGTAATGATCAGTACACAAATCCCACTTGGCTCACCAAATTTTGTTCATCTAGGTTGAAGCTTTCGTCTACAGTAGCAGTAATTATATTTAGGTTTCCCGCTGTTCTCTCCTATATAGATAGATGAATTTGGAACTCTAAATTCAACATGGTTTGTAGTAGCTCTTTGAAACTTGACAAAATAAAGGAGTTTTCAGTTTTGTCTCTATGGTTTGTTTCCTCTTCAAGTAGTCCTAGGCACAGACTGTGGAAAGAACTTTCATTGACAGGGGTTGCCAAGCTTCTAAGAAATAACGAGTTTCCGAAATACCAGCAAATATTTTTTCACCCAATCTTGATAATACTTGGTGGTAATGATGAGTACACATGTCCCACTTGGCTCACCATTTTTGTTCTTCTATGTTGAAGCGTTCGTCGACAGTAGCTGTTTTTATATTTAGGTTTCACTCTGTTCTCTCATATATAGATAGATGAAGTTGGAACTCTAAATCCAACATGGTTTGTAGTAGCTCTTTGAAACTTGACAAAATAAAGGAGTTCTCAGATTTCTCTCTATGGTTTGTTTACTCTTCAAGTAGCCCTAGGCACAGACTGTGGAAAAGCATTTTCATTGAGAGGGGTTGCCAAGCCTCTAAGAAATAACGAGTTTCCGAAATACCGGCAAATATTTTTTCACCCAATCTTGATGATACTTGGTGGTAATGATCAGTACACAAATCCCACTTGGCTCACGAAATTTTGTTTTTGTAGTTTGAAGCTTTCGTCTACAGTAGCAGTTTTTATATTTAGGTTTCCCACTGTTCTCTCCTTTATAGATAGATGAATTTGGAACTCTAAATTCAACATGGTTTGTAGTAGCTCTTTGAAACTTGACAAAATAAAGGAGTTCTCAGTTTTGTCTCTATGGTTTGTTTCCTCTTCAAGTAGCTCTAGGCACAGACTGTGGAAAGCACTTTCATTGAGAGAGGTTGCCAAGCTTCTACGAAATAACGAGTTTCCGAAATACCAGCAAATATTTTTTCACCCAATCTTGATAATACTTGGTGGTAATGACCAGTACACAAATCCCACTTGGCTCACCAAATTTTGTTCTTCTCGGTTGAAGCGTTCGTCGACAGTAGCAGTTTTTATATTTAGGATTCCCTCTGTTCTCTCCTATATAGATAGATGAATTTGGAACTCTAAATCCAACATGCTTTGTAGTAGCTCTTTGAAACTTGACAAAATAAAGGAGTTCTCAGATTTTTCTCTATGGTTTTTTGCTCTTCAAGTAGCCCTAGGCACAGACTGTGGAAAGCACTTTCATTGAGAGAGGTTGCCAAGCTTCTAAGAAAGAACGAGTTTCTGAAATACCAGCAAATATTTTTTCACCGAATCTTGATGTTACCTGTTGCTAATGATCGGTACACAAATCCCACTTAGCTCACCAAATTTTGTTCTTCTAGGTTGAAGCGTTCGACTACAGTAGCAGTTTTTATATTTAGGTTTCCCTCTGTTCTCTCCTATATAGATAGATAATTTGGAACTCTAAATCCAACATGCTTTGTAGTAGCTCTTTGAAACTTGACAAAATAAAAGAGTTCTCAGATTTTTCTCTATGGTTTGTTTGCTCTTCAAGTAGCCCTAGGCACAGACTGTGGAAAAGTACTTTCATTGAGAGGGGTTGCCAAGCTTCTAAGAAATAACGAGTTTCCGAAATACCAGCAAACATTTTTTTCACCCAATCTTGATGATACCAGGTGGTAATGATCAGTACACAAATCCCACTTGGCTCACCAATTTTGTTCTTCTACGTTGAAGCGTTCGTCTACAGTAGCAGTTTTTATATTTAGGTTTCACTCTGTTCTCTCCTATATAGATAGATGAATTTGGAACTCTAAATCCAACATGCTTTGTAGTAGCTCCTTGAAAATTTACAAAATAAAGGAGTTCTCAGTTTTGTCTCTATGGTTTGGTTCCTCTTCAAGAAGCCCTAGGCACAGACTGTGGAAAAGCACTTTCACTGAGAGGGTTTGCCAAGCTTCTAAGAAATTACGAGTTCCAAAATACCAGCAAATATTTTTTCACCCAATCTTGATGATACTTGGTGGTAATGATCAGTACCCAAATCCCACTTGGCTCACCAAATTTTGTTCTTCTAGGATGAAGCATTCGTCTACAGTAGCAGTTTTTATATTTCGTTCCACTCTGTTCTCTCCTATATAGATAGATGAATTTGGAATTCTAAATCCAGCATGGTTTGTAGTAGCTCTTTGAAACTTGAGAAATTAAAGAACTTCCCTGTTTTGTCTGTATGGTTTGTTTCCTCTTCAAGTAGACCTAGGAACTGACGGTGGAAAGCACTTTCATTGAGATGGGTTGCCAAGCTTCTAAGAAATATCGAGTTTCCGAAATACCAGAAAATATTTTTTCACCCAAACTTGATGATACTTGGTGGTAATGATCAGTACACAAATCCCTCTTGGCTCACCAAATTTTGTTTTTCTAGTTTGAAGTGTTCGTCTACAGTAGCAGTTTTTATATTTAGGTTTCCCTCTGTTCTCTCCTATATAGATAGATAAATTTGAAACTCTAAATCCAACATGGTTTGTAGTAGCTCTTTGAAACTTGACAAAATAAAGGACTTCTCAGTTTTGTCTCTATGGTTTGTTTACTCTTCAAGTAGCCCTAGTCACAGATGGTGGAAAGCACTTTCATTGAGATGGGTTGCCAAGCTAATAAGAAATAACAAGTTTCCGAAATAGCAGCAAATATTTTTTAACCCAATCTTGATGATACTTGGTGGTAATGATCAGTACACTAATCCCACTTGGCTCACCAAATTTTGTTCTTCTAGTTTGAAACGTTCCTCTACAGTAGCAGTTTTTATATTTAGGTTTCTTTCTGTTCTCTCCTATATAGATAGATTAATTTGGAACTCTAAATCCAACATGGTTTGTAGTAGCTCTTTGAACCTTGACAAAATAAAGGAGTTCTCAGTTTTGTCTCTATGGTTTGTTTCCTCTTCAAGTAGCCCTAGGCACAGACTGTGGAAAGCACTTTCATTGAGAGAGGTTGCCAAGCTTCTACGAAATAATGAGTTTCCGAAATACCAGCAAATATTTTTTCACCCAATCTTGATAATACTTGGTGGTAAGGATCAGTACACAAATCCCACTTGGCTCACCAAATTTTGTTCTTCCCGTTTGATGCGTTCGTCGACAGTAGCAGTTTTTATATTTAGGGTTCACTCCGTTCTCTCATATATAGATAGATGAATTTGGAACTCTAAATCCAACATGGTTTGTAGTAGCTCTTTGAAACTTGAAAAAATAAAGGAGTTCTCAGTTTTGTCTCTATGGTTTGTTTCCTCTTCAAGTAGCCCTAGGCACAGACTGTGGAAAAGCACTTTCATTGAGATGTGTTGCCAAGCTTCTAAGAAAGAACGAGTTTCCGAAATACCAGCAAATATTTTTTCACCCAATTTGATGATACTTGTTGCTAATGATCGCTACACAAATCCCACTTAGCTCACCAAATTTTGTTCTTCTAGGTTGAAGCGTTCGTCTACAGTACCAGTTTTTATATTTAGGTTTCCCTCTGTTCTCTCCTATATAGATAGATGAATTTGGAACTCTAAATCCAACATGCTTTGGAGTAGCTCTTTGAAACTTGACAAAATAAAGGAGTTCGCAGATTTTTCTCTATGGTTTGTTTCCTCTTCAAGTAGCCCTAGGCACAGACTGGAAAGCACTTTCATTGAGAGGGGTTGCCAAGCTTCTAAGAAACAACGAGTTTCCGAAATACCAGCAAATATTTTTTCACCCAATTTTGATGATACTAGGTGGTAATGATCAGTACACAAATCCCACTTGGCTCACCAAATTTCGTTCTTCTAGGTTGAAGCATTCGTCCACAGTAGAAGTTTTTATATTTAGGTTTCCCTCTGTTCTCTCCTATATAGATAGATGAATTTGGAACTCTAAATCCCACATGGTTTGTAGTAGCTCTCTGAAACTTGACAAAATAAAGGAGTTCTCAGTTTTGTCTCTATGATTTGTTTCCTCTTCAAGTAGCCCTAGGCACAGACTGTGGAAAAGCAGGTTCATTGAGAGGGTTTGCCAAGCTTCTAAGAAATTACGATTTTCCGAAATACCAGCAAATATTTTTTGACCCAATCTTGATGATACTTGGTGGTAATGATCAGTACCCAAATCCCACTTGGCTCACCAAATTTTGTTCTTCTAGGATGAAGCATTCGTCTACAGTAGCAGTTTTTATATTTCGTTCCCCTCTGTTCTCTCCTATATAGATAGATGAATTTGGAACTCTAAATCCCACATGGTTTGTAGTAGCTCTCTGAAACTTGACAAAATAAAGGAGTTCTCAGTTTTCTCTCATTGATTTGTTTCCTCTTCAAGTAGCCCTAGGCACAGACTGTCGAAAAGCACTTTCATTGAGAGGGGTTGCCAAGCTTCTAAGAAATTACGAGTTTAGGAAATACCAGCAAATATTTTTTCACCCAATCTTGATGATACTTGGTGGTAATGATCAGTACACAAATCCCACTTGGCTCACCAAATTTTGTTCTTCTAGGTTTTATCTTTCGTCTACAGTAGCAGTTTTTATATTTAGGTTTCCCTCTGTTCTTTCCTATATAGATAGATGAATTTGGAACTCTAAATTCAACATGGTTTGTAGTAGCACTTTGAAACTTGACAAAATAAAGGAGTTCTTAGTTTTGTCTCTATGGTTTGTTTCCTCTTCAATTAGCCCTAGGCACAGACTGTGGAAAGAACTTTCATTGAGAGGGGTTGCCAAGCTTCTAAGAAATAACGAGTTTCCGAAATACCAGCAAATATTTTTTCACCCAATCTTGAAAATACTTGGTGGTAATGATCAGTACACAAGTCCCACTTGGCACACCAAATTTTGTTCTTCTAGGTTGAAGCGTTCGTCGACAGTAGCAGTTTTTATATTTAGGTTTCACTCTGTTCTCACATATAAAGATAGATGAATTTGGAACTCTAAATCCAACATGGTTTGTAGCAGCTCTTTGAAACTTGACAAAATAAAGGAGTTCTCAGTTTTGTCTCTATGGTTTGTTTCCTCTTCAAGTAGCCCTAGGCACACACTGTGGAAAAGCACTTTCATTGAGAGGGGTTGCCAAGCTTCTAAGAAATAACGAGTTTCCGAAATACCAGCAAATATTTTTTCACCCAATCTTGATGATACTTGGTGGTAATGATCAGTACACCAATCCCACTTGGCTCACGAAATTTTCTTTTTTTTGTTCGAAGCTTTCGTCTACTGTAGCAGTTTTATATTTAGGTTTCCCTCTGTTCTCTCCTATATAGATAGATGAATTTGGAACTCTAAATTCAACATGGTTTGTAGTAGCTCTTTGAAACTTGACAAAATAAAGGAGTTCTCAGTTTTGTCTCTATGGTTTGTTTCCTCTTCAAGAAGCCCTAGGAACTGACTGTGGAAAAGCACTTTCATTGTGATGGGTTGCCAAGCTTCTAAGAAATTTCGAGTTTCCGAAATACCAGCAAATATTTTTTCACCCAAACTTGATGATACTTGGTGGTAATGATCAGTACACAAATCCCACTTGGCTCATCAAATTTTGTTCTTCTAGGATGAAGCATTCGTCTACAGTAGCAGTTTTTATATTTAGGTTTCCCTCTGTTCTGTACTATATAGATAGATGAATTTGGAACTCTAAATCCCACATGGTTTGTAGTAGCTCTCTGAAACTTGACAAAATAAAGGAGTTCTCAGTTTTGTCTCTATGATTTGTTTCCTCTTCAAGTAGCCCTAGGCACAGACTGTGGAAAAGCACTTTCATTGAGAGGGGTTGCCAAGCTTCTAAGAAATTACGAGTTTCCGAAATACCAGCAAATATTTTTTCACCCAATCTTGATGATACTTGGTGGTAATGATCAGTACACAAATCCCACTTGGCTCACCAAATTTTGTTCTTCTAGGTTGAAGCGTTCGTCTACAGTAGCAGTTTTTATATTTAGGTTTCCCTCTGTTCTCTCCTATATAGATAGATGAATTTGGAACTCTAAATCCAACATGGTTTGTAGTAGCTCTTTGAAACTTGACAAAATAAAGGAGTTCTCAGATTTGTCTCTATGGTTTGTTTCCTCTTCAAGTAGCCTTAGGCACAGACTGTGGAAAAGCACTTTCATTGAGAGGGGTTGCCAAGCTTCTAAGAAATAACGAGTTTCCGAAATACCAGCAAATATTTTTTCACCCAATCTTGATGATACTTGGTGGTAATGATCAGTACACAAATCCCACTTGGCTCACGAAATTTTCTTTTTTTTGTTCGAAGCTTTCGTCTACTGTAGCAGTTTTATATTTAGGTTTCCCTCTGTTCTCTCCTATATAGATAGATGAATTTGGAACTCTAAATTCAACATGGTTTGTAGTCGCTCTTTGAAACTTGACAAAATAAAGGAGTTCTCAGTTTTGTCTCTATGGTTTGTTTCCTCTTCAAGAAGCCCTAGGAACTGACTGTGGAAAAGCACTTTCATTGTGATGGGTTGCCAAGCTTCTAAGAAATTTCGAGTTTCCGAAATACCAGCAAATATTTTTTCACCCAAACTTGATGATACTTGGTGGTAATGATCAGTACACAAATCCCACTTGGCTCACCAAATTTTGTTCTTCTAGGATGAAGCATTCGTCTACAGTAGCAGTTTTTATATTTAGGTTTCCCTCTGTTCTCTACTATATAGATAGATGAATTTGGAACTCTAAATCCCACATGGTTTGTAGTAGCTCTCTGAAACTTGACAAAATAAAGGAGTTCTCAGTTTTGTCTCTATGATTTGTTTCCTCTTCAAGTAGCCCTAGGCACAGACTGTGGAAAAGCACTTTCATTGAGAGGGGTTGCCAAGCTTCTAAGAAATTACGAGTTTCCGAAATACCAGCAAATATTTTTTCACCCAATCTTGATGATACTTGGTGGTAATGATCAGTACACAAATCCCACTTGGCTCACCAAATTTTGTTCTTCTAGGTTGAAGCGTTCGTCTACAGTAGCAGTTTTTATATTTAGGTTTCCCTCTGTTCTCTCCTATATAGATAGATGAATTTGGAACTCTAAGTCCAACATGGTTTGTAGTAGCTCTTTGAAACTTCACAAAATAAAGGAGTTCTCAGATTTGTCTCTATGGTTTGTTTCCTCTTCAAGTAGCCCTAGGCACAGAGTGTGGAAAAGCACTTTCATTGAGAGTAGTTGCCAAGCTTCTAAGAAATAACGAGTTTCCGAAATACCACCAAATATTTTTTCACCCAATCTTGATGATACTTGGTGGTAATGATCAGTACACAAATCCCACTTGGCTCACGAAATTTTGTTTTTCTAGTTCGAAGCTTTCGTCTACTGTAGCAGTTTTTATATTTAGGTTTACCTCTGTTCTCTCCTATATAGATAGATGAATTTGGAACTCTAAATTCAACATGGTTTCTAGTAGCTCTTTGAAACTTGACAAAAAAAAGGAGTTCTCAGTTTTTTCTCTATGGTTTGTTTCCTCTTCAAGTAGCCCTAGGAACTGACTGTGGAAAAGCACTTTCATTGAGATGGGTTGCCAAGCTTCTAAGAAATTTCGAGTTTCCGAAATACCAGCAAATATTTTTTCACCCAAACTTGATGATACTTGGTGGTAATGATCAGTACACAAATCCCACTTGGCTCACCAAATTTTGTTCTTCTAGGATGAAGCATTCGTCTACAGTAGCAGTTTTTATATTTAGGTTTCCCAATGTTCTCTCCTATATAGATAGATGAATTTGGAACTCTAAATCCTACATGGTTTGCAGTAGCTCTCTGAAACTTGACAAAACAAAGGAGTTCTCAGTTTTGTCTCTATGATTTGTTTCCTCTTCAAGTAGCCCTAGGCACAGACTGTGGAAAAGCACTTTCATTGAGAGGGGTTGCCAAGTTTCTAAGAAATTATGAGTTTCCGAAATACCAGCAAATATTTTTTAACCCAATCTTGATGATACTTGGTGGTAATGATCAGTACACAAATCCCACTTGGCTCACCAAATTTTGTTCTTCTAGTTTGAAACGTTCCTCTACAGTAGCAGTTTTTATATTTAGGTTTCTCTCTGTTCTCTCCTATATAGATAGATGAATTTTGAACTCTAAATCCAACATGGTTTGTACTAGCTCTTTGAACCTTGACAAAATAAAGGAGTTCTCAGTTTTGTCTCTATGGTTTGTTTCCTCTTCAAGTAGCCCTAGGCACAGACTGTGGAAAAGCACTTTCATTGAGATGGGTTGCCAAGCTTCTAAGAATTAACGAGTTTAGGATATACCAGCAAATATTTTTTCACCCAATCTTGATGATACTTGGTGGTAATGATCAGTACACAAATCGCACTTGGCACACCATATTTTGTTCTTCTAGGTTGAAGCTTTCGTCTACAGTAGCAGTTTTTATATTTAGGTTTCTCTCTGTTCTCTCCTATATAGATAGATGAATTTGGACTCTAAATCCAACATGGTTTGTACTAGCTCTTTGAAACTTGACAAAATAAAGGAGTTCTCAGATTTTGTCTCTATGGTTTGTTTCCTCTTCAAGTAGCCCTAGGCACAGACTGTGGAAAAGCATTTTCATTGAGATGGGTTCCCAAGCTTCTAAGAAATCACGAGTTTCCGAAATACCAGCAAATATTTTTTCACCCAATCTTGATGATACTTGGTGGTAATGATCAGTACACAAATCCCACTTAGCTCACCAAATTATGTTCTTCTAGGTTGAAGCGTTCTTCTACAGTAGCAGTTTTTATATTTAGGTTTCCCTCTGTTCTCTCCTATATAGATAGATGAATTTGGAACTCTAAATCCAACATGGTTTGTAGTAGCTCTTTGAAACTTGACAAAATAAAGGAGTTCTCAGTTTTGTCTCTATGATTTGTTTCCTCTTCAAGTAGCCCTAGGCACAGACTGTGGAAAAGCACTTTCATTGAGAGGGGTTGCCAAGCTTCTAAGAAATTATGAGTTTCCGAAATACCAGCAAATATTTTTTTACCCAATCTTGATGATACTTGGTGGTAATGATCAGTACACAAATCCCACTTGGCTCACGAAATTTAGTTTTTCTAGTTCGAAGCTTTCGTCTACTGTAGCAGTTTTTATATTTAGGTTTACCTCTGTTCTCTCCTATATAGATAGATGAATTTGGAACTCTAAATTCAACATGGTTTCTAGTAGCTCTTTGAAACTTGACAAAAAAAAGGAGTTCTCAGTTTTTTCTCTATGGTTTGTTTCCTCTTCAAGTAGCCCTAGGAACTGACTGTGGAAAAGCACTTTTATTGAGATGGGTTGCCAAGCTTCTAAGAAATTTCGAGTTTCCGAAATACCAGCAAATATTTTTTCACCCAAACTTGATGATACTTGGTGGTAATGATCAGTACACAAATCCCACTTGGCTCACCAAATTTTGTTCTTCTAGGATGAAGCATTCGTCTACAGTAGCAGTATTTATATTTAGGTTTCCCAATGTTCTCTCCTATATAGATAGATGAATTTGGAACTCTAAATCCTACATGGTTTGCAGTAGCTCTCTGAAACTTGACAAAACAAAGGAGTTCTCAGTTTTGTCTCTATGATTTGTTTCCTCTTCAAGTAGCCCTAGGCACAGACTGTGGAAAAGCACTTTCATTGAGAGGGGTTGCCAAGTTTCTAAGAAATTATGAGTTTCCGAAATACCAGCAAATATTTTTTAACCCAATCTTGATGATACTTGGTGGTAATGATCAGTACACAAATCCCACTTGGCTCACCAAATTTTGTTCTTCTAGTTTGAAACGTTCCTCTACAGTAGCAGTTTTTATATTTAGGTTTCTCTCTGTTCTCTCCTATATAGATAGATGAATTTTGAACTCTAAATCCAACATGGTTTGTACTAGCTCTTTGAACCTTGACAAAATAAAGGAGTTCTCAGTTTTGTCTCTATGGTTTGTTTCCTCTTCAAGTAGCCCTAGGCACAGACTGTGGAAAAGCACTTTCATTGAGATGGGTTGCCAAGCTTCTAAGAATTAACGAGTTTAGGATATACCAGCAAATATTTTTTCACCCAATCTTGATGATACTTGGTGGTAATGATCAGTACACAAATCGCACTTGGCACACCATATTTTGTTCTTCTAGGTTGAAGCTTTCGTCTACAGTAGCAGTTTTTATATTTAGGTTTCTCTCTGTTCTCTCCTATATAGATAGATGAATTTGGACTCTAAATCCAACATGGTTTGTACTAGCTCTTTGAAACTTGACAAAATAAAGGAGTTCTCAGATTTTGTCTCTATGGTTTGTTTCCTCTTCAAGTAGCCCTAGGCACAGACTGTGGAAAAGCATTTTCATTGAGATGGGTTGCCAAGCTTCTAAGAAATAACGAGTTTCCGAAATACAAGCAATTATTTTTTCACCCAATCTTGATGATACTTGGTGGTAATGATCAGTACACAAATCCCACTTGGCTCACCAAATTATGTTCTTCTAGGTTGAAGCGTTCTTCTACAGTAGCAGTTTTTATATTTAGGTTTCCCTCTGTTCTCTCCTATATAGATAGATGAATTTGGAACTCTAAATCCAACATGGTTTGTAGTAGCTCTTTGAAACTTGACAAAATAAAGGAGTTCTCAGTTTTGTCTCTATGATTTGTTTCCTCTTCAAGTAGCCCTAGGCACAGACTGTGGAAAAGCACTTTCATTGAGAGGGGTTGCCAAGCTTCTAAGAAATTATGAGTTTCCGAAATACCAGCAAATATTTTTTTACCCAATCTTGATGATACTTGGTGGTAATGATCAGTACACAAATCCCACTTGGCTCACCAAATTTTGTTCTTCTAGTTTGAAACGTTCCTCTACAGTAGCAGTTTTTATATTTAGGTTTCTCTCTGTTCTCTCCTATATAGATAGATGAATTTTGAACTCTAAATCCAACATGGTTTGTAATAGCTCTTTGAACCTTGACAAAATAAAGGAGTTCTCAGTTTTGTCTCTATGGTTTGTTTCCTCTCAAGTAGCCCTAGGCACAGACTGTGGAAAAGCACTTTCATTGAGATGGGTTGCCAAGCTTCTAAGAATTAACGAGTTTAGGATATACCAGCAAATATTTCTTCACCCAATCTTGATGATACTTGGTGGTAATGATCAGTACACAAATCCCACTTGGCACACCATATTTTGTTCTTCTAGGTTGAAGCTTTCGTCTACAGTAGCAGTTTTGATATTTAGGTTTCCCTCTGTTCTCTCCTATATAGATAGATGAATTTGGAACTCTAAATTCAACATGGTTTGTAGTAGCACTTTGAAACTTGACAAAATAAAGGAGTTCTCAGTTTTGTCTCTATGGTTTGTTTCCTCTTCAAGTAGCCCTAGGCACAGACTGTAGAAAGAACTTTCATTGAGAGGGGTTGCCAAGCTTCTAAGAAATAACGAGTTTCCGAAATACCAGCAAATATTTTTTCACCCAATCTTGAAAATACTTGGAGGTAATAATCAGTACACAAGTCCCACTTGGCACACCAAATTTTGTTCTTCTAGGGTGAAGCGTTCGTCGACAGTAGCAGTTTTTATATTTAGGTTTCTCTCTGTTCTCACATATATAGATAGATGAATTTGGAACACTAAATCCAACATGGTTTGTAGTAGCTCTTTGAAACTTGACAAAATAAAGGAGTTCTCAGTTTTGTCTCTATGGTTTGTTTCCTCTTCAAGAAGCCCTAGGAACTGACTGTGGAAAAGCACTTTCATTGTGATGGGTTGCCAAGCTTCTAAGAAATTTCGAGTTTCCGAAATACCAGCAAATATTTTTTCACCCAAACTTGATGATACTTGGTGTTAATGATCAGTACACAAATCCCACTTGGCTCACCAAATTTTGTTCTTCTAGGATGAAGCATTCGTCTACAGTAGCAGTTTTTATATTTAGGTTTCCCTCTGTTCTGTACTATATAGATAGATGAATTTGGAACTCTAAATCCCACATGGTTTGTAGTAGCTCTCTGAAACTTGACAAAATAAAGGAGTTCTCAGTTTTGTCTCTATGATTTGTTTCCTCTTCAAGTAGCCCTAGGCACAGACTGTGGAAAAGCACTTTCATTGAGAGGGGTTGCCAAGCTTCTAAGAAATTACGAGTTTCCGAAATACCAGCAAATATTTTTTCACCCAATCTTGATGATACTTGGTGGTAATGATCAGTACACAAATCCCACTTGGCTCACCAAATTTTGTTCTTCTAGGTTGAAGCGTTCGTCTACAGTAGCAGTTTTTATATTTAGGTTTCCCTCTGTTCTCTCCTATATAGATAGATGAATTTGGAACTCTAAATCCAACATGGTTTGTAGTAGCTCTTTGAAACTTGACAAAATAAAGGAGTTCTCAGATTTGTCTCTATGGTTTGTTTCCTCTTCAAGTAGCCTTAGGCACAGACTGTGGAAAAGCACTTTCATTGAGAGGGGTTGCCAAGCTTCTAAGAAATAACGAGTTTCCGAAATACCAGCAAATATTTTTTCACCCAATCTTGATGATACTTGGTGGTAATGATCAGTACACAAATCCCACTTGGCTCACGAAATTTTCTTTTTTTTGTTCGAAGCTTTCGTCTACTGTAGCAGTTTTATATTTAGGTTTCCCTCGGTTCTCTCCTATATAGATAGATGAATTTGGAACTCTAAATTCAACATGGTTTGTAGTAGCTCTTTGAAACTTGACAAAATAAAGGAGTTCTCAGTTTTGTCTCTATGGTTTGTTTCCTCTTCAAGAAGCCCTAGGAACTGACTGTGGAAAAGCACTTTCATTGTGATGGGTTGCCAAGCTTCTAAGAAATTTCGAGTTTCCGAAATACCAGCAAATATTTTTTCACCCAAACTTGATGATACTTGGTGGTAATGATCAGTACACAAATCCCACTTGGCTCACCAAATTTTGTTCTTCTAGGATGAAGCATTCGTCTACAATAGCAGTTTTTATATTTAGGTTTCCCTCTGTTCTCTACTATATAGATAGATGAATTTGGAACTCTAAATCCCACATGGTTTGTAGTAGCTCTCTGAAACTTGACAAAATAAAGGAGTTCTCAGTTTTGTCTCTATGATTTGTTTCCTCTTCAAGTAGCCCTAGGCACAGACTGTGGAAAAGCACTTTCATTGAGAGGGGTTGCCAAGCTTCTAAGAAATTACGAGTTTCCGAAATACCAGCAAATATTTTTTCACCCAATCTTGATGATACTTGGTGGTAATGATCAGTACACAAATCCCACTTGGCTCACCAAATTTTGTTCTTCTAGGTTGAAGCGTTCGTCTACAGTAGCAGTTTTTATATTTAGGTTTCCCTCTGTTCTCTCCTATATAGATAGATGAATTTGGAACTCTAAATCCAACATGGTTTGTAGTAGCTCTTTGAAACTTGACAAAATAAAGGAGTTCTCAGATTTGTCTCTATGGTTTGTTTCCTCTTCAAGTAGCCTTAGGCACAGACTGTGGAAAAGCACTTTCATTGAGAGGGGTTGCCAAGCTTCTAAGAAATAACGAGTTTCCGAAATACCAGCAAATATTTTTTCACCCAATCTTGATGATACTTGGTGGTAATGATCAGTACACAAATCCCACTTGGCTCACGAAATTTTCTTTTTTTTGTTCGAAGCTTTCGTCTACTGTAGCAGTTTTATATTTAGGTTTCCCTCTGTTCTCTCCTATATAGATAGATGAATTTGGAACTCTAAATTCAACATGGTTTGTAGTAGCTCTTTGAAACTTGACAAAATAAAGGAGTTCTCAGTTTTGTCTCTATGGTTTGTTTCCTCTTCAAGAAGCCCTAGGAACTGACTGTGGAAAAGCACTTTCATTGTGATGGGTTGCCAAGCTTCTAAGAAATTTCGAGTTTCCGAAATACCAGCAAATATTTTTTCACCCAAACTTGATGATACTTGGTGGTAATGATCAGTACACAAATCCCACTTGGCTCACCAAATTTTGTTCTTCTAGGATGAAGCATTCGTCTACAGTAGCAGTTTTTATATTTAGGTTTCCCTCTGTTCTCTACTATATAGATAGATGAATTTGGAACTCTAAATCCCACATGGTTTGTAGTAGCTCTCTGAAACTTGACAAAATAAAGGAGTTCTCAGTTTTGTCTCTATGATTTGTTTCCTCTTCAAGTAGCCCTAGGCACAGACTGTGGAAAAGCACTTTCATTGAGAGGGGTTGCCAAGCTTCTAAGAAATTACGAGTTTCCGAAATACCAGCAAATATTTTTTCACCCAATCTTGATGATATTTGGTGGTAATGATCAGTACACAAATCCCACTTGGCTCACCAAATTTTGTTCTTCTAGGTTGAAGCGTTCGTCTACAGTAGCAGTTTTTATATTTAGGTTTCCCTCTGTTCTCTCCTATATAGATAGATGAATTTGGAACTCTAAGTCCAACATGGTTTGTAGTAGCTCTTTGAAACTTCACAAAATAAAGGAGTTCTCAGATTTGTCTCTATGGTTTGTTTCCTCTTCAAGTAGCCCTAGGCACAGAGTGTGGAAAAGCACTTTCATTGAGAGTAGTTGCCAAGCTTCTAAGAAATAACGAGTTTCCGAAATACCACCAAATATTTTTTCACCCAATCTTGATGATACTTGGTGGTAATGATCAGTACACAAATCCCACTTGGCTCACGAAATTTTGTTTTTCTAGTTCGAAGCTTTCGTCTACTGTAGCAGTTTTTATATTTAGGTTTACCTCTGTTCTCTCCTATATAGATAGATGAATTTGGAACTCTAAATTCAACATGGTTTCTAGTAGCTCTTTGAAACTTGACAAAAAAAAGGAGTTCTCAGTTTTTTCTCTATGGTTTGTTTCCTCTTCAAGTAGCCCTAGGAACTGACTGTGGAAAAGCACTTTCATTGAGATGGGTTGCCAAGCTTCTAAGAAATTTCGAGTTTCCGAAATACCAGCAAATATTTTTTCACCCAAACTTGATGATACTTGGTGGTAATGATCAGTACACAAATCCCACTTGGCTCACCAAATTTTGTTCTTCTAGGATGAAGCATTCGTCTACAGTAGCAGTTTTTATATTTAGGTTTCCCAATGTTCTCTCCTATATAGATAGATGAATTTGGAACTCTAAATCCTACATGGTTTGCAGTAGCTCTCTGAAACTTGACAAAACAAAGGAGTTCTCAGTTTTGTCTCTATGATTTGTTTCCTCTTCAAGTAGCCCTAGGCACCGACTGTGGAAAAGCACTTTCATTGAGAGGGGTTGCCAAGTTTCTAAGAAATTATGAGTTTCCGAAATACCAGCAAATATTTTTTAACCCAATCTTGATGATACTTGGTGGTAATGATCAGTACACAAATCCCACTTGGCTCACCAAATTTTGTTCTTCTAGTTTGAAACGTTCCTCTACAGTAGCAGTTTTTATATTTAGGTTTCTCTCTGTTCTCTCCTATATAGATAGATGAATTTTGAACTCTAAATCCAACATGGTTTGTACTAGCTCTTTGAACCTTGACAAAATAAAGGAGTTCTCAGTTTTGTCTCTATGGTTTGTTTCCTCTTCAAGTAGCCCTAGGCACAGACTGTGGAAAAGCACTTTCATTGAGATGGGTTGCCAAGCTTCTAAGAATTAACGAGTTTAGGATATACCAGCAAATATTTTTTCACCCAATCTTGATGATACTTGGTGGTAATGATCAGTACACAAATCGCACTTGGCACACCATATTTTGTTCTTCTAGGTTGAAGCTTTCGTCTACAGTAGCAGTTTTTATATTTAGGTTTCTCTCTGTTCTCTCCTATATAGATAGATGAATTTGGACTCTAAATCCAACATGGTTTGTACTAGCTCTTTGAAACTTGACAAAATAAAGGAGTTCTCAGATTTTGTCTCTATGGTTTGTTTCCTCTTCAAGTAGCCCTAGGCACAGACTGTGGAAAAGCATTTTCATTGAGATGGGTTGCCAAGCTTCTAAGAAATAACGAGTTTCCGAAATACAAGCAATTATTTTTTCACCCAATCTTGATGATACTTGGTGGTAATGATCAGTACACAAATCCCACTTGGCTCACCAAATTATGTTCTTCTAGGTTGAAGCGTTCTTCTACAGTAGCAGTTTTTATATTTAGGTTTCCCTCTGTTCTCTCCTATATAGATAGATGAATTTGGAACTCCAAATCCAACATGGTTTGTAGTAGCTCTTTGAAACTTGACAAAATAAAGGAGTTCTCAGTTTTGTCTCTATGATTTGTTTCCTCTTCAAGTAGCCCTAGGCACAGACTGTGGAAAAGCACTTTCATTGAGAGGGGTTGCCAAGCTTCTAAGAAATTATGAGTTTCCGAAATACCAGCAAATATTTTTTTACCCAATCTTGATGATACTTGGTGGTAATGATCAGTACAGAAATCCCACTTGGCTCACCAAATTTTGTTCTTCTAGTTTGAAACGTTCCTCTACAGTAGCAGTTTTTATATTTAGGTTTCTCTCTGTTCTCTCCTATATAGATAGATGAATTTTGAACTCTAAATCCAACATGGTTTGTAATAGCTCTTTGAACCTTGACAAAATAAAGGAGTTCTCAGTTTTGTCTCTATGGTTTGTTTCCTCTCAAGTAGCCCTAGGCACAGACTGTGGAAAAGCACTTTCATTGAGATGGGTTGCCAAGCTTCTAAGAATTAACGAGTTTAGGATATACCAGCAAATATTTCTTCACCCAATCTTGATGATACTTGGTGGTAATGATCAGTACACAAATCCCACTTGGCACACCATATTTTGTTCTTCTAGGTTGAAGCTTTCGTCTACAGTAGCAGTTTTGATATTTAGGTTTCCCTCTGTTCTCTCCTATATAGATAGATGAATTTGGAACTCTAAATTCAACATGGTTTGTAGTAGCACTTTGAAACTTGACAAAATAAAGGAGTTCTCAGTTTTGTCTCTATGGTTTGTTTCCTCTTCAAGTAGCCCTAGGCACAGACTGTAGAAAGAACTTTCATTGAGAGGGGTTGCCAAGCTTCTAAGAAATAACGAGTTTCCGAAATACCAGCAAATATTTTTTCACCCAATCTTGAAAATACTTGGAGGTAATAATCAGTACACAAGTCCCACTTGGCACACCAAATTTTGTTCTTCTAGGGTGAAGCGTTCGTCGACAGTAGCAGTTTTTATATTTAGGTTTCTCTCTGTTCTCACATATATAGATAGATGAATTTGGAACACTAAATCCAACATGGTTTGTAGTAGCTCTTTGAAACTTGACAAAATAAAGGAGTTCTCAGTTTTGTCTCTATGGTTTGTTTCCTCTTCAAGAAGCCCTAGGAACTGACTGTGGAAAAGCACTTTCATTGTGATGGGTTGCCAAGCTTCTAAGAAATTTCGAGTTTCCGAAATACCAGCAAATATTTTTTCACCCAAACTTGATGATACTTGGTGGTAATGATCAGTACACAAATCCCACTTGGCTCACCAAATTTTGTTCTTCTAGGATGAAGCATTCGTCTACAGTAGCAGTTTTTATATTTAGGTTTCCCTCTGTTCTCTACTATATAGATAGATGAATTTGGAACTCTAAATCCCACATGGTTTGTAGTAGCTCTCTGAAACTTGTCAAAATAAAGGAGTCCTCAGTTTTGTCTCTATGATTTGTTTCCTCTTCAAGTAGCCCTAGGCACAGACTGTGGAAAAGCACTTTCATTGAGAGGGGTTGCCAAGCTTCTAAGAAATTACGAGTTTCCGAAATACCAGCAAATATTTTTTCACCCAATCTTGATGATACTTGGTGGTAATGATCAGTACACAAATCCCACTTGGCTCACCAAATTTTGTTCTTTAGGTTGAAGCGTTCGTCTACAGTAGCAGTTTTTATATTTAGGTTTCCCTCTGTTCTCTCCTATATAGATAGATGAATTTGGAACTCTAAATCCAACATGGTTTGTAGTAGCTCTTTGAAACTTGACAAAATAAAGGAGTTCTCAGATTTGTCTCTATGGTTTGTTTCCTCTTCAAGTAGCCCTAGGCACAGACTGTGGAAAAGCACTTTCATTGAGAGGGGTTGCCAAGCTTCTAAGAAATAACGAGTTTCCGAAATACCAGCAAATATTTTTTCACCCAATCTTGATGATACTTGGTGGTAATGATCAGTACACAAATCCCACTTGGCTCACGAAATTTTCTTTTTTTTTGTTCGAAGCTTTCGTCTACTGTAGCAGTTTTATATTTAGGTTTCCCTCTGTTCTCTCCTATATAGATAGATGAATTTGGAACTCTAAATTCAACATGGTTTGTAGTAGCTCTTTGAAACTTGACAAAATAAAGGAGTTCTCAGTTTTGTCTCTATGGTTTGTTTCCTCTTCAAGAAGCCCTAGGAACTGACTGTGGAAAAGCACTTTCATTGTGATGGGTTGCCAAGCTTCTAAGAAATTTCGAGTTTCCGAAATACCAGCAAATATTTTTTCACCCAAACTTGATGATACTTGGTGGTAATGATCAGTACACAAATCCCACTTGGCTCACCAAATTTTGTTCTTCTAGGATGAAGCATTCGTCTACAGTAGCAGTTTTTATATTTAGGTTTCCCTCTGTTCTCTACTATATAGATAGATGAATTTGGAACTCTAAATCCCACATGGTTTGTAGTAGCTCTCTGAAACTTGACAAAATAAAGGATTTCTCAGTTTTGTCTCTATGATTTGTTTCCTCTTCAAGTAGCCCTAGGCACAGACTGTGGAAAAGCACTTTCATTGAGAGGGGTTGCCAAGCTTCTAAGAAATTACGAGTTTCCGAAATACCAGCAAATATTTTTTCACCCAATCTTGATGATACTTGGTGGTAATGATCAGTACACAAATCCCACTTGGCTCACCAAATTTTGTTCTTCTAGGTTGAAGCGTTCGTCTACAGTAGCAGTTTTTATATTTAGGTTTCCCTCTGTTCTCTCCTATATAGATAGATGAATTTGGAACTCTAAGTCCAACATGGTTTGTAGTAGCTCTTTGAAACTTCACAAAATAAAGGAGTTCTCAGATTTGTCTCTATGGTTTGTTTCCTCTTCAAGTAGCCCTAGGCACAGAGTGTGGAAAAGCACTTTCATTGAGAGTAGTTGCCAAGCTTCTAAGAAATAACGAGTTTCCGAAATACCACCAAATATTTTTTCACCCAATCTTGATGATACTTGGTGGTAGTGATCAGTACACAAATCCCACTTGGCTCACGAAATTTTGTTTTTCTAGTTCGAAGCTTTCGTCTACTGTAGCAGTTTTTATATTTAGGTTTACCTCTGTTCTCTCCTATATAGATAGATGAATTTGGAACTCTAAATTCAACATGGTTTCTAGTAGCTCTTTGAAACTTGACAAAAAAAAGGAGTTCTCAGTTTTTTCTCTATGGTTTGTTTCCTCTTCAAGTAGCCCTAGGAACTGACTGTGGAAAAGCACTTTCATTGACATGGGTTGCCAAGCTTCTAAGAAATTTCGAGTTTCCGAAATACCAGCAAATATTTTTTCACCCAAACTTGATGATACTTGGTGGTAATGATCAGTACACAAATCCCACTTGGCTCACCAAATTTTGTTCTTCTAGGATGAAGCATTCGTCTACAGTAGCAGTTTTTATATTTAGGTTTCCCAATGTTCTCTCCTATATAGATAGATGAATTTGGAACTCTAAATCCTACATGGTTTGCAGTAGCTCTCTGAAACTTGACAAAATAAAGGAGTTCTCAGTTTTGTCTCTATGATTTGTTTCCTCTTCAAGTAGCCCTAGGCACAGACTGTGGAAAAGCACTTTCATTGAGAGGGGTTGCCAAGTTTCTAAGAAATTATGAGTTTCCGAAATACCAGCAAATATTTTTTAACCCAATCTTGATGATACTTGGTGGTAATGATCAGTACACAAATCCCACTTGGCTCACCAAATTTTGTTCTTCTAGTTTGAAACGTTCCTCTACAGTAGCAGTTTTTATATTTAGGTTTCTCTCTGTTCTCTCCTATATAGATAGATGAATTTTGAACTCTAAATCCAACATGGTTTGTACTAGCTCTTTGAACCTTGACAAAATAAAGGAGTTCTCAGTTTTGTCTCTATGGTTTGTTTCCTCTTCAAGTAGCCCTAGGCACAGACTGTGGAAAAGCACTTTCATTGAGATGGGTTGCCAAGCTTCTAAGAATTAACGAGTTTAGGATATACCAGCAAATATTTTTTCACCCAATCTTGATGATACTTGGTGGTAATGATCAGTACACAAATCGCACTTGGCACACCATATTTTGTTCTTCTAGGTTGAAGCTTTCGTCTACAGTAGCAGTTTTTATATTTAGGTTTCTCTCTGTTCTCTCCTATATAGATAGATGAATTTGGACTCTAAATCCAACATGGTTTGTACTAGCTCTTTGAAACTTGACAAAATAAAGGAGTTCTCAGATTTTGTCTCTATGGTTTGTTTCCTCTTCAAGTAGCCCTAGGCACAGACTGTGGAAAAGCATTTTCATTGAGAGGGGTTGCCAAGCTTCTAAGAAATAACGAGTTTCCGAAATACCAGCAAATATTTTTTCACCCAATCTTGAAAATACTTGGAGGTAATAATCACTACACAAGTCCCACTTGGCACACCAAATTTTGTTCTTCTAGGGTGAAGCGTTCGTCGACAGTAGCAGTTTTTATATTTAGGTTTCTCTCTGTTCTCACATATATAGATAGATGAATTTGGAACACTAAATCCAACATGGTTTGTAGTAGCTCTTTGAAACTTGACAAAATAAAGGAGTTCTCAGTTTTGTCTCTATGGTTTGTTTCCTCTTCAAGAAGCCCTAGGAACTGACTGTGGAAAAGCACTTTCATTGTGATGGGTTGCGAAGCTTCTAAGAAATTTCGAGTTTCCGAAATACCAGCAAATATTTTTTCACCCAAACTTGATGATACTTGGTGGTAATGATCAGTACACAAATCCCACTTGGCTCACCAAATTTTGTTCTTCTAGGATGAAGCATTCGTCTACAGTAGCAGTTTTTATATTTAGGTTTCCCTCTGTTCTCTACTATATAGATAGATGAATTTGGAACTCTAAATCCCACATGGTTTGTAGTAGCTCTCTGAAACTTGTCAAAATAAAGGAGTCCTCAGTTTTGTCTCTATGATTTGTTTCCTCTTCAAGTAGCCCTAGGCACAGACTGTGGAAAAGCACTTTCATTGAGAGGGGTTGCCAAGCTTCTAAGAAATTACGAGTTTCCGAAATACCAGCAAATATTTTTTCACCCAATCTTGATGATACTTGGTGGTAATGATCAGTACACAAATCCCACTTGGCTCACCAAATTTTGTTCTTTAGGTTGAAGCGTTCGTCTACAGTAGCAGTTTTTATATTTAGGTTTCCCTCTGTTCTCTCCTATATAGATAGATGAATTTGGAACTCTAAATCCAACATGGTTTGTAGTAGCTCTTTGAAACTTGACAAAATAAAGGAGTTCTGAGTTTTGTCTCTATGGTGTGTTTCCTCTTCAAGTAGCCCTATGCACAGACTGTGGAAAAGCATTTTCATTGAGAGGGGTTGCCAAGCTTCTAAGAAATAACGAGTTTCCGAAATACCAGCAAATATTTTTTCACCCAATCTTGATGATACTTGGTGGTAATGATCAGTACACAAATCCCACTTGGCTCACGAAATTTTCTTTTTTTTTGTTCGAAGCTTTCGTCTACTGTAGCAGTTTTATATTTAGGTTTCCCTCTGTTCTCTCCTATATAGATAGATGAATTTGGAACTCTAAATTCAACATGGTTTGTAGTAGCTCTTTGAAACTTGACAAAATAAAGGAGTTCTCAGTTTTGTCTCTATGGTTTTTTTCCTCTTCAAGTAGCCCTAGGAACTGACTGTCGAAAAGCATTTTCATTAAGATGGGTTGCCAAGCTTCTAAGAAATTTCGAGTTTCCGAAATACCAGCAAATATTTTTTCACCCAAACTTGATGATACTTGGTGGTAATGATCAGTACACAAATCCCACTTGGCTCACAAAATTTTGTTCTTCTAGGATGAAGCATTCGTCTACAGTAGCAGTTTTTATATTTAGGTTTCCCTCTGTTCTCTCCTATATAGATAGATAAATTTGGAACTCTAAATCCAACATGGTTTGTAGTAGCTCTTTGATACGTGACAAAATAAAGGAGTTCTCAATTTTGTCTGTATGGTTTGTTTCCTCTTCAAGGAGCCCTAGGCACAGACTGTGGAAAAGCACTTTCATTGAGAGGGGTTGCCAAGCTTCTAAGAAATATCGAGTTTCCGAAATACCAGCAAATATTTTTTCACCCAATCTTGATGATACTTGGTGGTAATGATTTGTACACAAATCCCACTTGGCTTCCCAAATTTTGTTCTTCTAGGTTGAAGCGTTCGTCTACAGTAGCAGTTTTTATATTTAAGTTTCCCTCGTTTCTCTCCTATATAGATAGATGAATTTGGAACTCTAAATCCAACATGGTTTGTAGTAGCTCTTTGAAACTTGACAAAATAAAGGAGTTCTCAGATTTGTCTCTATGGTTTGTTTCCTCTTCAAGTAGCCCTAGGCACAGACTGTGGAATAGCACTTTCATTGAGAGGGGTTGCCAATCTTCTAAGAAATAACGAGTTTCCAAAATACCAGCAAAAATTTTTTCACCCAATCTTGATGATACTTGGTGGTAATGATCGGTACACAAATCCCACGTGGCTCACAAATTTTGTTCTTCTAAGTTGAAGCGTTCGTCTACAGTAGCAGTTTTTATAATTAAGTTTCCCTCGGGTCTCTCCTATATAGATAGATGATTTTGGAACTCTAAATCCAACATGGTTTGTAGTAGCTCTTTGAAACTTGACAAAATAAAGGAGTTCTCAGATTTGTCTCTATGGTTTGTTTCCTCTTCAAGTAGCCCTAGGCACAGACTGTGGAAAAGCACTTTCATTGAGAGGGGTTGCCAAGCTTCTAAGAAATAACGAGTTTTCGAAATACCAGCAAAAATTTTTTCACCCAATCTTGATGATACTTGGTGGTAAGGATCAGTACACAAATCCCACATGGCTCACGAAATTTTGTACTTCTAGTTTGAAGCTTTCGTCTACAGTAGCAGTTTTTATATTTAGGTTTCCCTCTGTTCTCTCCTATACAGATAGATGAATTTGGAACCCTAAATCCAACATGGTTGGTAGTATCTCTTTGAAACTTGACAAAATAAAGGAGTTCTCAGTTTTGTCTCTATGGTTTGTTTCCTCATCAAGTAGCCCTAGGCACAGACTGTAGAAAAGCACTTTCATTGAGAGGGGTTGCCAAGCTTCTAAGAAATAACGAGTTTCGAAATACCAGCAAATATTTTTTCACCCAAATTTGATGATTCTTGGTGGTAATGATCAGTACACAAATCCCACTTGGCTCACGCAATTTTGTTCTTCTAGTTTGAAGCTTTCGTCTACACTAGCAGTTTTTATATTTAGGTTTCCCTTTGTTCTCTCCTATTTAGATAGATGAATTTGGAACTCTAAATCCAACATGGTTTGTAGTAGCTCTTTGAAACTTGACCAAATAAAGGAGTTCTCAGATTTGCCTCTATGGTTTGTTTCCTCTTAAAGTAGCCCTAGACACAGACTGTGGAATAGCACTTTCATTGAGAGGGGTTGCCAATCTTCTAAGAAATAACGAGTTTCCGAAATACCAGCAAATATTTTTTCACCCAAACTTGATGATACTTGGTGGTAATGATCAGTACACAAATCCCACGTGGCTCACAAATTTTGTTCTTCTAAGTTGAAGCGTTCGTCTACAGTAGCAGTTTTTATATTTAAGTTTCCCTCGGGTCTCTCCTATATAGATAGATGAATTTGGAACTCTAAATCCAACATGGTTTGTAGTAGCTCTTTGAAACTTAACAAAATAAAGGAGTTCTCAGATTTGTCTCTATGGTTTGTTTCCTCTTCAAATGGCCCTAGGCACAGACTGTGGAAAAGCACTTTCATTGAGAGGGGTTGCCAAGCTTCTAAGAAATAACGAGTTTCCGAAATACCAGCAAGTATTTTTTCACCCAATCTTGATGATACTTGGTGGTAATGATCAGTACACAAATCCCACTTGGCTCACGAAGTTTTGTTCTTCTAGGTTGAAGCGTTCGTCTACAGTAGCAGTTTTTATATTTAGGTTTCTCTCCGTTCTCTCCTGTATAGATAGATGAATTTGGAACTCTTAATTTAACATGGTTTGTAGTAGCTCTTTAAAACTTGACAAAATAAAGGAGTTCTCAGTTTTGTCTCTATGGTTTGTTTCCTCTAAAAGTAGACCTAGGCACAGACTGTGGAAATCACTTTCATTGAGATGGGTTACCAAGCTTCTAAGAAATAACGAGTTTCCGAAATACCAGCAAATATTATTTCACCCAATCTTGTTGATACTTGGTGGTAATGATCAGTACACAAATCCCACTTGGCTCAACAAATTTTGTTCTTCTAGGTTGAAACGTTCGTCTACAGTAGCAGTTTTTATATTTAGGTTTCCCTCTGTTCTCTCCTATATAGATAGATGAATTTGGAACTCTAAATCCAACATGGTTTGTAGTAGCTCTTTGAAACTTGACAAAATAAAGGAGTTGTCAGTTTTGTCTCTATGATTTTTTTCCTCTTCAAGTAGCCCTAGGCACAGACTGTGGAAAAGCACTTTCATTGAGAGGGGTTGCCAAGCTTCTAAGAAATTACGAGTTTCCGAAATACCAGCAAATATTTTTTCACCCAATCTTAATGATACTTGATGGTAATGATAAGTACCCAAATCCCACTTGGCTCAACAAATTTTGTTCTTCTAGGATGAAGCATTCGTCTACAGTAGCAGTTTTTATATTTCTTTCCCCTCTGTTCTCTCCTATATAGATAGATGAATTTGGAACCCTAAATCCAGCATGGTATGTAGTAGCTCTCTGAAACTTGACAAAATATAGGAGTTCTCAGTTTTGTCTCTATGGTTTGTTTCCTCTTCAAGTAGCCCTAGGCACAGACTGTGGAAAAGCACTTTCATTGAGAGGGGTTGCAAAGCTTATAAGAAATTACGAGTTACCCAAATACCAGCAAATATTTTTTCACCCAATCTTGATGGTACTTGGTGGTAATGATCAGTACACAAATCCCACGTGGCTCACCAAATTTTGTTTTTCCAGGTTGGAGTGTTCGTCTACAGTAGCAGTTTTTATATTTAGGTTTCCCTCTGTTCTCTCCTATATAGATAGATAAATTTGAAACTCTAAATCAGACATGGTTTGTAGTATCTCTTTGAAACTTGACAAAATAAAGGAGTTCTCAGTTTTGTCTCTATGGTTTGTTTACTCTTCAAGTAGGCATAGTCACAGACGGTGGAAAGCAGTTTCATTGAGATGGGTTGCCAAGCTTATAAGAAATAACAAGTTTCCGATATACCAGCAAATATTTTTTAACCCAATCTTGATGATACTTGGTGGTAATGATCAGTACACAAATCCCACTTTGCTCACCAAATTTTGTTCTTCTAGGTTGAAGCTTTCGTCTACACTAGCAGTTTTTATATTTAGGTTTCCCTTTGTTCTCTCCTATTTAGATAGATGAATTTGGAACTCTAAATCCAACATGGTTTGTAGTAGCTCTTTGAAACTTGACCAAATAAAGGAGTTCTCAGATTTGCCTCTATGGTTTGTTTCCTCTTAAAGTAGCCCTAGACACAGACTGTGGAATAGCACTTTCATTGAGAGGGGTTGCCAATCTTCTAAGAAATAACGAGTTTCCGAAATACCAGCAAATATTTTTTCACCCAATCTTGATGATACTTGGTGGTAATGATCAGTACACAAATCCCACGTGGCTCACAAATTTTGTTCTTCTAAGTTGAAGCGTTCGTCTACAGTAGCAGTTTTTATATTTAAGTTTCCCTCGGGTCTCTCCTATATAGATAGATGAATTTGGAACTCTAAATCCAACATGGTTTGTAGTAGCTCTTTGAAACTTGACAAAATAAAGGAGTTCTCAGATTTGTCTCTATGGTTTGTTTCCTCTTCAAATGGCCCTAGGCACAGACTGTGGAAAAGCACTTTCATTGAGAGGGGTTGCCAAGCTTCTAAGAAATAACGAGTTTCCGAAATACCAGCAAGTATTTTTTCACCCAATCTTGATGATACTTGGTGGTAATGATCAGTACACAAATCCCACTTGGCTCACGAAGTTTTGTTCTTCTAGGTTGAAGCGTTCGTCTACAGTAGCAGTTTTTATATTTAGGTTTCTCTCCGTTCTCTCCTGTATAGATAGATGAATTTGGAACTCTTAATTTAACATGGTTTGTAGTAGCTCTTTAAAACTTGACAAAATAAAGGAGTTCTCAGTTTTGTCTCTATGGTTTGTTTCCTCTAAAAGTAGACCTAGGCACAGACTGTGGAAATCACTTTCATTGAGATGGGTTACCAAGCTTCTAAGAAATAACGAGTTTCCGAAATACCAGCAAATATTATTTCACCCAATCTTGTTGATACTTGGTGGTAATGATCAGTACACAAATCCCACTTGGCTCAACAAATTTTGTTTTTCTAGGTTGAAACGTTCGTCTACAGTAGCAGTTTTTATATTTAGGTTTCCCTCTGTTCTCTCCTATATAGATAGATGAATTTGGAACTCTAAATCCAACATGGTTTGTAGTAGCTCTTTGAAACTTGACAAAATAAAGGAGTTGTCAGTTTTGTCTCTATGATTTTTTTCCTCTTCAAGTAGCCCTAGGCACAGACTGTGGAAAAGCACTTTCATTGAGAGGGGTTGCCAAGCTTCTAAGAAATTACGAGTTTCCGAAATACCAGCAAATATTTTTTCACCCAATCTTGATGATACTTGATGGTAATGATAAGTACCCAAATCCCACTTGGCTCAACAAATTTTGTTCTTCTAGGATGAAGCATTCGTCTACAGTAGCAGTTTTTATATTTCTTTCCCCTCTGTTCTCTCCTATATAGATAGATGAATTTGGAACCCTAAATCCAGCATGGTATGTAGTAGCTCTCTGAAACTTGACAAAATATAGGAGTTCTCAGTTTTGTCTCTATGGTTTGTTTCCTCTTCAAGTAGCCCTAGGCACAGACTGTGGAAAAGCACTTTCATTGAGAGGGGTTGCAAAGCTTATAAGAAATTACGAGTTACCGAAATACCAGCAAATATTTTTTCACCCAATCTTGATGGTACTTGGTGGTAATGATCAGTACACAAATCCCACGTGGCTCACCAAATTTTGTTTTTCCAGGTTGGAGTGTTCGTCTACAGTAGCAGTTTTTATATTTAGGTTTCCCTCTGTTCTCTCCTATATAGATAGATAAATTTGAAACTCTAAATCAGACATGGTTTGTAGTATCTCTTTGAAACTTGACAAAATAAAGGAGTTCTCAGTTTTGTCTCTATGGTTTGTTTACTCTTCAAGTAGGCATAGTCACAGACGGTGGAAAGCAGTTTCATTGAGATGGGTTGCCAAGCTTATAAGAAATAACAAGTTTCCGATATACCAGCAAATATTTTTTAACCCAATCTTGATGATACTTGGTGGTAATGATCAGTACACAAATCCCACTTTGCTCACCAAATTTTGTTCTTCTAGGTTGAAGCTTTCGTCTACAGTAGCAGTTATTATATTTAGGTTTCCCTCTGTTCTCTCCTGTATAGATAGATGAATTTGGAACTCTAAATCCAACATGCTTTGTATTAGCTCTTTGAAACTTGACAAAATAAAGGAGTTCTCAGATTTTTCTCTATGGTTTGTTTGCTCTTCAAGTAGCCCTAGGCACAGACTGTGGAAAAGCATTTTCATTGAGAGGGGTTGCCAAGCTTCTAAGAAAGAACGAGTTTCTGAAATACCAGCAAATATTTTTTCACCCAGTCTTGATGGTACCTGTTGCTAATGATCGGTACACAAATCCCACTTAGCTCACCAAATTTTGTTCTTGTAGGTTGAAGCGTTCGTCTACAGTAGCAGTTTTTATATTTAGGTTTCCCTCTGTTCTCTCCTGTATAGATAGATGAATTTGGATCTCTAAATCCAACATGCTTTGTAGTAGCTCTTTGAAACTTGACAAAATAAAGGAGTTCTCAGATTTTTCTCTATGGTTTGTTTGCTCTTCAAGTAGCCCTAGGCACAGACTGTGGAAAGCACTTTCATTGAGAGAGGTTGCCAAGCTTCTAAGAAAGAACGAGTTTCTGAAATACCAGCAAATATTTTTTCACCCAATCTTGATGGTACCTGTTGCTAATGATCGGTACACAAATCCCACTTAGCTCACCAAATTTTGTTCTTCTAGGTTGAAGCTTTCGACTACAGTAGCAGATTTATATTTAGGTTTCCCTCTGTTCTCTCCTATATAGATAGATAATTTGGAACTGTAAATCCAACATGCTTTGTAGTAGCTCTTTGAAACTTGACAAAATAAAGGAGTTCTCAGATTATTCTCTATGGTTTGTTTGTTCTTCACGTAGCCCTAGGCACAGACTGTGGAAAAGCACTTTCATTGAGAGGCGTTGCCAAGCTTCTAAGAAATAACGAGTTTCCGAAATACCAGCAAATATTTTTTTCACCCAATCTTGATGATACCTGGTGGTAATGATCAGTACACAAATCCCACTTGGCTCACCAAATTTTGTTCATCTAGGTTGAAGCTTTCGTCTACAGTAGCAGTTATTATATTTAGGTTTCCCGCTGTTCTCTCCTATATAGAAGATGAATTTGGAACTCTAAATTCAACATGGTTTGTAGTAGCTCTTTGAAACTTGACAAAATAAAGGAGTTTAGAGTTTTGTCTCTATGGTTTGTTTCCTCTTCAAGTAGTCCTAGGCACAGACTGTGGAAAGAACTTTCATTGACAGGGGTTGTCAAGCTTCTAAGAAATAACGAGTTTCCGAAATACCAGCAAATATTTTTTCACCCAATCTTGATAATACTTGGTGGTAATGATGAGTACACATGTCCCACTTGGCTCACCATTTTTGTTCTTCTATGTTGAAGCGTTCGTCGACAGTAGCTGTTTTTATATTTAGGTTTCACTCTGTTCTCTCATATATAGATAGATGAATTTGGAACTCTAAATCCAACATGGTTTGTAGTAGCTCTTTGAAACTTGACAAAATAAAGGAGTTCTCAGATTTCTCTCTATGGTTTATTTACTCTTCAAGTAGCCCTAGGCACAGACTGTGGAAAAGCACTTTCATTGAGAGGGGTTGCCAAGCTTCTAAGAAATAACGAGTTTCCGAAATACCGGCAAATATTTTTTCACCCAATCTTGATGATACTTGGTGGTAATGATCAGTACACAAATCCCACTTGGCTCACGAAATTTTGTTTTTCTAGTTTGAAGCTTTCGTCTACAGTAGCAGTTTTTATATTTAGGTTTCCCACTGTTCTCTCCTTTATAGATAGATGAATTTGGAACTCTAAATTCAACATGGTTTGTAGTAGCTCTTTGAAACTTGACAAAATAAAGGAGTTCTCAGTTTTGTCTCTATGGTTTTTTTCCTCTTCAAGTAGCTCTAGGCACAGACTGTGGAAAGCACTTTCATTGAGAGAGGTTGCCAAGCTTCTACGAAATAACGAGTTTCCGAAATACCAGCAAATATTTTTTCACCCAATCTTGATAATACTTGGTGGTAATGACCAGTACACAAATCCCACTTGGCTCACCAAATTTTGTTCTTCTCGGTTGAAGCGTTCGTCGACAGTAGCAGTTTTTATATTTAGGATTCCCTCTGTTCTCTCCTATATAGATAGATGAATTTGGAACTCTAAATCCAACATGGTTTGTAGTAGCTCTTTGAAACTTGACAAAATAAAGGAGTTCTCAGATTTTTCTCTATGGTTTTTTGCTCTTCAAGTAGCCCTAGGCACAGACTGTGGAAAGCACTTTCATTGAGAGAGGTTGCCAAGCTTCTAAGAAAGAACGAGTTTCTGAAATACCAGCAAATATTTTTTCACCGAATCTTGATGTTACCTGTTGCTAATGATCGGTACACAAATCCCACTTAGCTCACCAAATTTTGTTCTTCTAGGTTGAAGCGTTCGACTACAGTAGCAGTTTTTATATTTAGGTTTCCCTCTGTTCTCTCCTATATAGATAGATAATTTGGAACTCTAAATCCAACATGCTTTGTAGTAGCTCTTTGAAACTTGACAAAATAAAAGAGTTCTCAGATTTTTCTCTATGGTTTGTTTGCTCTTCAAATAGCCCTAGGCACAGACTGTGGAAAAGTACTTTCATTGAGAGGGGTTGCCAAGCTTCTAAGAAATAACGAGTTTCCGAAATACCAGCAAACATTTTTTTCACCCAATCTTGATGATACCAGGTGGTAATGATCAGTACACAAATCCCACTTGGCTCACCAATTTTGTTCTTCTACGTTGAAGCGTTCGTCTACAGTAGCAGTTTTTATATTTAGGTTTCACTCTGTTCTCTCCTATATAGATAGATGAATTTGGAACTCTAAATCCAACATGCTTTGTAGTAGCTCCTTGAAAATTTACAAAATAAAGGAGTTCTCAGTTTTGTCTCTATGGTTTGGTTCCTCTTCAAGAAGCCCTAGGCACAGACTGTGGAAAAGCACTTTCACTGAGAGGGTTTGCCAAGCTTCTAAGAAATTACGAGTTCCAAAATACCAGCAAATATTTTTTCACCCAATCTTGATGATACTTGGTGGTAATGATCAGTACCCAAATCCCACTTGGCTCACCAAATTTTGTTCTTCTAGGATGAAGCATTCGTCTACAGTAGCAGTTTTTATATTTCGTTCCACTCTGTTCTCTCCTATATAGATAGATGAATTTGGAATTCTAAATCCAGCATGGTTTGTAGTAGCTCTTTGAAACTTGAGAAATTAAAGAACTTCCCTGTTTTGTCTGTATGGTTTGTTTCCTCTTCAAGTAGACCTAGGAACTGACTGTGGAAAGCACTTTCATTGAGATGGGTTGCCAAGCTTCTAAGAAATATCGAGTTTCCGAAATACCAGAAAATATTTTTTCACCCAAACTTGATGATACTTGTTGGTAATGATCAGTACACAAATCCCTCTTGGCTCACCAAATTTTGTTTTTCTAGTTTGAAGTGTTCGTCTACAGTAGCAGTTTTTATATTTAGGTTTCCCTCTGTTCTCTCCTATATAGATAGATAAATTTGAAACTCTAAATCCAACATGGTTTGTAGTAGCTCTTTGAAACTTGACAAAATAAAGGACTTCTCAGTTTTGTCTCTATGGTTTGTTTACTCTTCAAGTAGCCCTAGTCACAGACGGTGGAAAGCACTTTCATTGAGATGGGTTGCCAAGCTTATAAGAAATAACAAGTTTCCGAAATAGCAGCAAATATTTTTTAACCCAATCTTGATGATACTTGGTGGTAATGATCAGTACACTAATCCCACTTGGCTAACCAAATTTTGTTCTTCTAGTTTGAAACGTTCCTCTACAGTAGCAGTTTTTATATTTAGGTTTCTTTCTGTTCTCTCCTATATAGATAGATTAATTTGGAACTCTAAATCCAACATGGTTTGTAGTAGCTCTTTGAACCTTGACAAAATAAAGGAGTTCTCAGTTTTGTCTCTATGGTTTGTTTCCTCTTCAAGTAGCCCTAGGCACAGACTGTGGAAAGCACTTTCATTGAGAGAGGTTGCCAAGCTTCTACGAAATAACGAGTTTCCGAAATACCAGCAAATATTTTTTCACCCAATCTTGATAATACTTGGTGGTAAGGATCAGTACACAAATCCCACTTGGCTCACCAAATTTTGTTCTTCCCGTTTGATGCGTTCGTCGACAGTAGCAGTTTTTATATTTAGGGTTCACTCCGTTCTCTCATATATAGATAGATGAATTTGGAACTCTAAATCCAACATGGTTTGTAGTAGCTCTTTGAAACTTGAAAAAATAAAGGAGTTCTCAGTTTTGTCTCTATGGTTTGTTTCCTCTTCAAGTAGCCCTAGGCACAGACTGTGGAAAAGCACTTTCATTGAGATGTGTTGCCAAGCTTCTAAGAAAGAACGAGTTTCCGAAATACCAGCAAATATTTTTTCACCCAATCTTGATGATACTTGTTGCTAATGATCGCTACACAAATCCCACTTAGCTCACCAAATTTTGTTCTTCTAGGTTGAAGCGTTCGTCTACAGTACCAGTTTTTATATTTAGGTTTCCCTCTGTTCTCTCCTATATAGATAGATGAATTTGGAACTCTAAATCCAACATGCTTTGGAGTAGCTCTTTGAAACTTGACAAAATAAAGGAGTTCGCAGATTTTTCTCTATGGTTTGTTTCCTCTTCAAGTAGCCCTAGGCACAGACTGTGGAAAGCACTTTCATTGAGAGGGGTTGCCAAGCTTCTAAGAAACAACGAGTTTCCGAAATACCAGCAAATATTTTTTCACCCAATCTTGATGATACTAGGTGGTAATGATCAGTACACAAATCCCACTTGGCTCACCAAATTTCGTTCTTCTAGGTTGAAGCATTCGTCCACAGTAGAAGTTTTTATATTTAGGTTTCCCTCTGTTCTCTCCTATACAGATAGATGAATTTGGAACTCTAAATCCCACATGGTTTGTAGTACCTCTCTGAAACTTGACAAAATAAAGGAGTTCTCAGTTTTGTCTCTATGATTTGTTTCCTCTTCAAGTAGCCCTAGGCACAGACTGTGGAAAAGCAGGTTCATTGAGAGGGTTTGCCAAGCTTCTAAGAAATTACGATTTTCCGAAATACCAGCAAATATTTTTTGACCCAATCTTGATGATACTTGGTGGTAATGATCAGTACCCAAATCCCACTTGGCTCACCAAATTTTGTTCTTCTAGGATGAAGCATTCGTCTACAGTAGCAGTTTTTATATTTCGTTCCCCTCTGTTCTCTCCTATATAGATAGATGAATTTGGAACTCTAAATCCCACATGGTTTGTAGTAGCTCTCTGAAACTTGACAAAATAAAGGAGTTCTCAGTTTTCTCTCATTGATTTGTTTCCTCTTCAAGTAGCCCTAGGCACAGACTGTGGAAAAGCACTTTCATTGAGAGGGGTTGCCAAGCTTCTAAGAAATTACGAGTTTAGGAAATACCAGCAAATATTTTTTCACCCAATCTTGATGATACTTGGTGGTAATGATCAGTACACAAATCCCACTTGGCTCACCAAATTTTGTTCTTCTAGGTTTAGCTTTCGTCTACCGTAGCAGTTTTTATATTTAGGTTTCCCTCTGTTCTTTCCTATATAGATAGATGAATTTGGAACTCTAAATTCAACATGGTTTGTAGTAGCACTTTGAAACTTGACAAAATAAAGGAGTTCTTAGTTTTTTCTCTATGGTTTGTTTCCTCTTCAATTAGCCCTAGGCACAGACTGTGGAAAGAACTTTCATTGAGAGGGGTTGCCAAGCTTCTAAGAAATAACGAGTTTCCGAAATACCAGCAAATATTTTTTCACCCAATCTTGAAAATACTTGGTGGTAATGATCAGTACACAAGTCCCACTTGGCACACCAAATTTTGTTCTTCTAGGTTGAAGCGTTCGTCGACAGTAGCAGTTTTTATATTTAGGTTTCACTCTGTTCTCACATATAAAGATAGATGAATTTGGAACTCTAAATTCAACATGGTTTGTAGTAGCTCTTTGAAACTTGACAAAATAAAGGAGTTCTCAGTTTTGTCTCTATGGTTTGTTTCCTCTTCAAGAAGCCCTAGGAACTGACTGTGGAAAAGCACTTTCATTGTGATGGGTTGCCAAGCTTCTAAGAAATTTCGAGTTTCCGAAATACCAGCAAATATTTTTTCACCCAAACTTGATGATACTTGGTGGTAATGATCAGTACACAAATCCCACTTGGCTCACCAAATTTTGTTCTTCTAGGATGAAGCATTCGTCTACAGTAGCAGTTTTTATATTTAGGTTTCCCTCTGTTCTCTACTATATAGATAGATGAATTTGGAACTCTAAATCCCACATGGTTTGTAGTAGCTCTCTGAAACTTGACAAAATAAAGGAGTTCTCAGTTTTGTCTCTATGATTTGTTTCCTCTTCAAGTAGCCCTAGGCACAGACTGTGGAAAAGCACTTTCATTGAGAGGGGTTGCCAAGCTTCTAAGAAATTACGAGTTTCCGAAATACCAGCAAATATTTTTTCACCCAATCTTGATGATACTTGGTGGTAATGATCAGTACACAAATCCCACTTGGCTCACCAAATTTTGTTCTTCTAGGTTGAAGCGTTCGTCTACAGTAGCAGTTTTTATATTTAGGTTTCCCTCTGTTCTCTCCTATATAGATAGATGAATTTGGAACTCTAAGTCCAACATGGTTTGTAGTAGCTCTTTGAAACTTGACAAAATAAAGGAGTTCTCAGATTTGTCTCTATGGTTTGTTTCCTCTTCAAGTAGCCCTAGGCACAGATTGTGGAAAGCACTTTCATTGAGAGGGGTTGCCAAGCTTCTAAGAAATAATGAGTTTCCGAAATACCAGCAAATATTTTTTCACCCAATCTTGATGATACTTGGTGGTAATGATCAGTACACAAATCCCACTTGGCTCACGAAATTTTCTTTTTTTTGTTCGAAGCTTTCGTCTACTGTAGCAGTTTTATATTTAGGTTTCCCTCTGTTCTCTCCTATATAGATAGATGAATTTGGAACTCTAAATTCAACATGGTTTGTAGTAGCTCTTTGAAACTTGACAAAATAAAGGAGTTCTCAATTTTGTCTCTATGGTTTGTTTCCTCTTCAAGAAGCCCTAGGAACTGACTGTGGAAAAGCACTTTCATTGTGATGGGTTGCCAAGCTTCTAAGAAATTTCGAGTTTCCGAAATACCAGCAAATATTTTTTCACCCAAACTTGATGATACTTGGTGGTAATGATGAGTACACAAATCCCACTTGGCTCACCAAATTTTGTTCTTCTAGGATGAAGCATTCGTCTACAGTAGCAGTTTTTATATTTAGGTTTCCCTCTGTTCTCTACTATATAGATAGATGAATTTGGAACTCTAAATCCCACATGGTTTGTAGTAGCTCTCTGAAACTTCACAAAATAAAGGAGTTCTCAGTTTTGTCTCTATGATTTGTTTCCTCTTCAAGTAGCCCTAGGCACAGACTGTGGAAAACCACTTTCATTGAGAGGGGTTGCCAAGCTTCTAAGAAATTACGAGTTTCCGAAATACCAGCAAATATTTTTTCACCCAATCTTGATGATACTTGGTGGTAATGATCAGTACACAAATCCCACTTGGCTCACCAAATTTTGTTCTTCTAGGTTGAAGCGTTCGTCTACAGTAGCAGTTTTTATATTTAGGTTTCCCTCTGTTCTCTCCTATATAGATAGATGAATTTGGAACTCTAAGTCCAACATGGTTTGTAGTAGCTCTTTGAAACTTCACAAAATAAAGGAGTTCTCAGATTTGTCTCTATGGTTTGTTTCCTCTTCAAGTAGCCCTAGGCACAGAGTGTGGAAAAGCACTTTCATTGAGAGAGGTTGCCAAGCTTCTAAGAAATTTCGAGTTTCCGATTTACCACCAAATATTTTTTCACCCAATCTTGATGATACTTGGTGGTAATGATCAGTACACAAATCCCACTTGGCTCACGAAATTTTGTTTTTCTAGTTCGAAGCTTTCGTCTACTGTAGCAGTTTTTATATTTAGGTTTACCTCTGTTCTCTCCTATATAGATAGATGAATTTGGAACTCTAAATTCAACATGGTTTGTAGTAGCTCTTTGTAACTTGACAAAAAAAAGGAGTTCTCAGTTTTTTCTCTATGGTTTGTTTCCTCTTCAAGTAGCCCTAGGAACTGACTGTGGAAAAGCACTTTCATTGAGATGGGTTGCCAAGCTTCTAAGAAATTTCGAGTTTCCGAAATACCAGCAAATATTTTTTCACCCAAACTTGATGATACTTGGTGGTAATGATCAGTACACAAATCCCACTTGGCTCACCAAATTTTGTTCTTCTAGGATGAAGCATTCGTCAACAGTAGCAGTTTTTATATTTAGGTTTCCCAATGTTCTCTCCTATATAGATAGAAGAATTTGGAACTCTAAATCCTACATGGTTTGCAGTAGCTCTCTGAAACTTAACAAAATAAAGGAGTTCTCAGTTTTGTCTCTATGATTTGTTTCCTCTTCAAGTAGCCCTAGGCACAGACTGTGGAAAAGCACTTTCATTGAGAGGGGTTGCCAAGCTTCTAAGAAATTATGAGTTTCCGAAATACCAGCAAATATTTTTTAACCCAATCTTGATGATACTTGGTGGTAATGATCAGTACACAAATCCCACTTGGCTCACCAAATTTTGTTCTTCTAGTTTGAAACGTTCCTCTACAGTAGCAGTTTTTATATTTAGGTTTCTCTCTGTTCTCTCCTATATAGATAGATGAATTTTGAACTCTAAATCCAACATGGTTTGTACTAGCTCTTTGAACCTTGACAAAATAAAGGAGTTCTCTGTTTTGTCTCTATGGTTTGCTTCCTCTTCAAGTAGCCCTAGGCACAGACTTTGGAAAAGCACTTTCATTGAGATGGGTTGCCAAGCTTCTAAGAATTAACGAGTTTAGGATATACCAGCAAATATTTTTTCACCCAATCTTGATGATACTTGGTGGTAATGATCAGTACACAAATCCCACTTGGCACACCATATTTTGTTCTTCTAGGTTGAAGCTTTCGTCTACAGTAGCAGTTTTGATATTTAGGTTTCCCTCTGTTCTCTCCTATATAGATAGATGAATTTGGAACTCTAAATTCAACATGGTTTGTAGTAGCACTTTGAAACTTGACAAAATAAAGGAGTTCTCAGTTTTGTCTCTATGGTTTGTTTCCTCTTCAAGTAGCCCTAGGCACAGACTGTAGAAAGAACTTTCATTGAGAGGGGTTGCCAAGCTTCTAAGAAATAACGAGTTTCCGAAATACCAGCAAATATTTTTTCACCCAATCTTGAAAATACTTGGAGGTAATAATCAGTACACAAGTCCCACTTGGCACACCAAATTTTGTTCTTCTAGGGTGAAGCGTTCGTCGACAGTAGCAGTTTTTATATTTAGGTTTCTCTCTGTTCTCACATATATAGATAGATGAATTTGGAACACTAAATCCAACATGGTTTGTAGTAGCTCTTTGAAACTTGACAAAATAAAGGAGTTCTCAGTTTTGTCTCTATGGTTTGTTTCCTCTTCAAGAAGCCCTAGGAACTGACTGTGGAAAAGCACTTTCATTGTGATGGGTTGCCAAGCTTCTAAGAAATTTCGAGTTTCCGAAATACCAGCAAATATTTTTTCACCCAAACTTGATGATACTTGGTGGTAATGATCAGTACACAAATCCCACTTGGCTCACCAAATTTTGTTCTTCTAGGATGAAGCATTCGTCTACAGTAGCAGTTTTTATATTTAGGTTTCCCTCTGTTCTCTACTATATAGATAGATGAATTTGGAACTCTAAATCCCACATGGTTTGTAGTAGCTCTCTGAAACTTGACAAAATAAAGGAGTCCTCAGTTTTGTCTCTATGATTTGTTTCCTCTTCAAGTAGCCCTAGGCACAGACTGTGGAAAAGCACTTTCATTGAGAGGGGTTGCCAAGCTTCTAAGAAATTACGAGTTTCCGAAATACCAGCAAATATTTTTTCACCCAATCTTGATGATACTTGGTGGTAATGATCAGTACACAAATCCCACTTGGCTCACCAAATTTTGTTCTTTAGGTTGAAGCGTTCGTCTACAGTAGCAGTTTTTATATTTAGGTTTCCCTCTGTTCTCTCCTATATAGATAGATGAATTTGGAACTCTAAATCCAACATGGTTTGTAGTAGCTCTTTGAAACTTGACAAAATAAAGGAGTTCTCAGATTTGTCTCTATGGTTTGTTTCCTCTTCAAGTAGCCCTAGGCACAGACTGTGGAAAAGCATTTTCATTGAGAGGGGTTGCCAAGCTTCTAAGAAATAACGAGTTTCCGAAATACCAGCAAATATTTTTTCACCCAATCTTGATGATACTTGGTGGTAATGATCAGTACACAAATCCCACTTGGCTCACGAAATTTTCTTTTTTTTGTTCGAAGATTTCGTCTACTGTAGCAGTTTTATATTTAGGTTTCCCTCTGTTCTCTCCTATATAGATAGATGAATTTGGAACTCTAAATTCAACATGGTTTGTAGTAGCTCTTTGAAACTTGACAAAATAAAGGAGTTCTCAGTTTTGTCTCTATGGTTTTTTTCCTCTTCAAGTAGCCCTAGGAACTGACTGTCGAAAAGCATTTTCATTAAGATGGGTTGCCAAGCTTCTAAGAAATTTCGAGTTTCCGAAATACCAGCAAATATTTTTTCACCCAAACTTGATGATACTTGGTGGTAATGATCAGTACACAAATCCCACTTGGCTCACAAAATTTTGTTCTTCTATTATGAAGCATTCGTCTACAGTAGCAGTTTTTATATTTAGGTTTCCCTCTGTTCTCTCCTATATAGATAGATAAATTTGGAACTCTAAATCCCATATGGTTTGTAGTAGCTCTCTGAAACTTGACAAAATAAAGGAGTTCTCAGTTTTGTCTCTATGATTTGTTTCCTCTTCAAGTAGCCCTAGGAACAAACTGTGGAAAAGCACTTTCATTCAGAGGGGTTGCCAAGCTTCTAAGAAATTACGAGTTTCCGAAATACCAGAAAATATTTTTTAACCCAATCTTGATGATACTTGGTGGTAATGATCAGTACACAAATCCCACTTGGCTCACCAAATTTTGTTCTTCTAGGTTGAAGCGTTCGTCTACAGTAGCAGTTTTTATATTTAGGTTTCCCTCTGTTCTCTCCTATATAGATAGATGAATTTGGAACTCTAAGTCCAACATGGTTTGTAGTAGCTCTTTGAAACTTCACAAAATAAAGGAGTTCTCAGATTTGTCTCTATGGTTTGTTTCCTCTTCAAATAGCCCTAGGCACAGACTGTGGAAAAGCACTTTCATTGAGAGTAGTTGCCAAGCTTCTAAGAAATAACGAGTTTCCGAAATACCACCAAATATTTTTTCACCCAATCTTGATGATACTTGGTGGTAATGATCAGTACACAAATCCCACTTGGCTCACGAAATTTTGTTTTTCTAGTTCAAAGCTTTCGTCTACTGTAGCAGTTTTTATATTTAGGTTTACCTCTGTTCTCTCCTATATAGATAGATGAATTTGGACTCTAAATCCAACATGGTTTGTAGTAGCTCTTTGAAACTTGACAAAATAAAGGAGTTCTCAGATTTTGTCTCTATGGTTTGTTTCCTCTTCAAGTAGCCCTAGGCACAGACTGTGGAAAAGCATTTTCATTGAGATGGGTTGCCAAGCTTCTAAGAAATAACGAGTTTCCGAAATACAAGCAATTATTTTTTCACCCAATCTTGATGATACTTGGTGGTAATGATCAGTACACAAATCCCACTTGGCTCACCAAATTATGTTCTTCTAGGTTGAAGCGTTCTTCTACAGTAGCAGTTTTTATATTTAGGTTTCCCTCTGTTCTCTCCTATATAGATAGATGAATTTGGAACTCTAAATCCAACATGGTTTGTAGTAGCTCTTTGAAACTTGACAAAATAAAGGAGTTCTCAGTTTTGTCTCTATGATTTGTTTCCTCTTCAAGTAGCCCTAGGCACAGACTGTGGAAAAGCACTTTCATTGAGAGGGGTTGCCAAGCTTCTAAGAAATTATGAGTTTCCGAAATACCAGCAAATATTCTTTAACCCAATCTTGATGATACTTGGTGGTAATGATCAGTACACAAATCCCGCTTGGCTCACCAAATTTTGTTCTTCTAGTTTGAAACGTTCCTCTACAGTAGCAGTTTTTATATTTAGGTTTCTCTCTGTTCTCTCCTATATAGATAGATGAATTTTGAACTCTAAATCCAGCATGGTTTGTACTAGCTCTTTGAACCTTGACAAAATAAAGGAGTTCTCATTTTTTCTCTATGGTTTGTTTCCTCTTCAAGTAGCCCTAGGCACAGACTGTGGAAAAGCACTTTCATTGAGATGGGTTGCCAAGCTTCTAAGAATTAACGAGTTTAGGATATACCAGCAAATATTTTTTCACCCAATCTTGATGATACTTGGTGGTAATGATCAGTACACAAATCCCACTTGGCACACCATATTTTGTTCTTCTAGGTTGAAGCTTTCGTCTACAGTAGCAGTTTTGATATTTAGGTTTCCCTCTGTTCTCTCCTATATAGATAGATGAATTTGGAACTCTAAATTCAACATGGTTTGTAGTAGCACTTTGAAACTTGACAAAATAAAGGAGTTCTCAGTTTTGTCTCTATGGTTTGTTTCCTCTTCAAGTAGCCCTGGGCACAGACTGTAGAAAGAACTTTCATTGAGAGGGGTTGCCAAGCTTCTAAGAAATAACGAGTTTCCGAAATACCAGCAAATATTTTTTCACCCAATCTTGAAAATACTTGGAGGTAATAATCAGTACACAAATCCCACTTGGCTCACCAAATTTTGTTCTTCTAGGTTGAAGCATTCGTCTACAGTAGCAGTTTTTATATTTAGATTCCCCTCTGTTCTCTCCTATATAGATAGATGAATTTGGAACTCTAAATCCAGCATGGTTTGTAGTAGCTCTTTGAAACTTGACAAAATAAAGAACTTCTCTGTTTTGTCTCTATGGTTTGTTTTCTTTTCAAGTAGCACTAGGAACAGACTGTGGAAAAGCACTTTCATTGAGATGGGTTGCCAAGCTTCTAAGAAATATCGAGTTTCCGAAATACCAGCAAATATTTTTTCAATTAAACTTGATGATACTTAGGGGTAATGATCAGTACAAAAATCCCACTTGGCTCACCAAATTTTCTTCTTCTAGTATGAAGCATTCGTCTTCAGTAGCAGTTTTTATATTTAGGTTTCCCTCTGTTCTCTCCTATATAGATAGGTGAATTTGGAATTCTATATCCAACATGGTTTGTAGTAGCTCTTTGAAACTTGACAAAATAAAGGAGTTCTCAGATTTGTCTCTATGGTTTGTTTCCTCTTCAAGTAGCCCTAGGCACAGACTGTGGAAAAGCACTTTCATTGAGAGGGGTTGCCAAGCTTCTAAGAAATAACGAGTTTCCGAAATACCAGCAAATATTTTTTCACCCAATCTTGATGATACTTGGTGGTAATGATCAGTACAAAAATCCCACTTGGCTTAGCAAATTTTGTTCTTCTAGGTTGAAGCGTTCGTCTACAGTAGCAGTTTTTATATTTAGGTTTCCCTCTGTTCTCTCATATATAGATAGACGAATTTGGAACTCTAAATCCAACATGTTTTGTAGTAGCTCTATGAAACTTGAAAACATATAGGAGTACTCAGATTTGTCTCTATGGTTTGTTTCCTCTTCAAGTAGCCCTAGGCACAGACTGTGGAAAAGCACTTTCATTGAGAGGGGTTGCCAAGCTTCTAAGAAATAACGAGTTTCCGAAATACCAGCAAATATTTTTTCACCCAATCTTGATGATACTTGGTGGTAATGATCAGTACACAAATCCCACTGGGCTCACCAAATTTTGTTCTTCTAAGTTGAAGCGTTCGTCTACAATAGCATTATTTATATTTAGGGTTCCCTCTGTTCTCTCATATATAGATAGATGAATTTGGAACTCTATATCTAACATGGTTTGTAGTAGCTCTTTGAAACTTGACAAAATAAAGGAGTGCTCAGTTTTGTCTCTATGGTTTGTTTCCTCTTCAAATAGCCCTACGCACAGACTGTGGAAAAGCACTTTCATTGAGATGGGTTGCCAAGCTTCTACGAAATAACGAGTTTCCGAAATACCAGCAAATATTTTTTCACCCAATCTTGATGATACTTGGTGGTAATGATCAGTACAAAAATCACACTTAGCTCACGAAATTTAGATCTTCTAGGTTGAAGCGTTCGTGTACAGTAGCAGTTTTTATATTTAGGTTTCCCTCTGTTCTCTCCTATATAGATAGATGAATTTGGAACTCTAAATCCAACATGGTTTGTAGTACCTCTTTGAAAGTTGACAAAATGAAGGAGTTCTCAGTTTTGTCTCTATGGTTTGTTACCTCTTAAAGTAGCCCCAGGCACAGACTGTGGAAAGCACTTTCATTGAGATGGGTTGCCAACCTTCTAAGAAATAACGAGTTTCCGAAATACCAGGAAATATTTTTTCACCCAATCTTGATGATACTTGGTGGTAGTGATCAGTACACAAATCCCACTTGGCTCACCAAATTTTGTTCTTCTAGGTTGAAGCGTTCGTCTACAGTAGCAGTTTTTATATTTAGGTTTCTCTCTGTTCTCTCCTATATAGATAGATGAATTTGGAACTCTAAATCCAACATGGTTTTTAGTAGCTCTTTGAAGCTTGACAAAATAAAGGAGTTCTCAGATTTTTCTCTATGTTTTGTTTCCTCTTCAAGTAGCCCTAGGCACAGACTGTGGAAAAGCATTTTCATTGAGATGGGTTGCCAAGCTTCTAAGAAATAACGAGTTTCTGAAATACAAGCAATTATTTTTTCACCCAATCTTGATGATACTTGGTGGTAATGATCAGTATACAAATCCCACTTGGCTCACCAAATTATGTTCTTCTAGGTTGAAGCGTTCTTCTACAGTAGCAGTTTTTATATTTAGGTTTCCCTCTGTTCTCTCCTATATAGATAGATGAATTTGGAACTCTAAATCCAACATGGTTTGTAGTAGCTCTTTGAAACTTGACAAAATAAAGGAGTTCTCAGTTTTGTCTCTATGATTTGTTTCCTCTTCAAGTAGCCCTAGGCACAGACTGTGGAAAAGCACTTTCATTGAGAGGGGTTGCGAAGCTTCTAAGAAATTATGAGTTTCCGAAATACCAGCAAATATTTGTTAACCCAATCTTGATGATACTTGGTGGTAATGATCAGTACACAAATCCCACTTGGCTCACCAAATTTTGTTCTTCTAGTTTGAAACGTTCCTCTACAGTAGCAGTTTTTATATTTAGGTTTCTCTCTGTTCTCTCCTATATAGATAGATGAATTTTGAACTCTAAATCCAACATGGTTTGTAATAGCTCTTTGAACCTTGACAAAATAAAGGAGTTCTCAGTTTTGTCTCTATGGTTTGTTTCCTCTTCAAGTAGCCCTAGGCACAGACTGTGGAAAAGCACTTTCATTGAGATGGGTTGCCAAGCTTCTAAGAATTAACGAGTTTAGGATATACCAGCAAATATTTTTTCACCCAATCTTGATAATACTTGGTGGTAATGATCAGTACACAAATCCCACTTGGCTCACCATATTTTGTTCTTCTAGGTTGAAGCTTTCGTCTACAGTAGCAGTTTTGATATTTAGGTTTCCCTCTTTTCTCTCCTATATAGATAGATGAATTTGGAACTCTAAATTCAACATGGTTTGTAGTAGCACTTTGAAACTTGACAAAATAAAGGAGTTCTCAGTTTTGTCTCTATGGTTTGTTTCCTCTTCAAGTAGCCCTAGGCACAGACTGTAGAAAGAACTTTCATTGAGAGGGGTTGCCAAGCTTCTAAGAAATAACGAGTTTCCGAAATACCAGCAAATATTTTTTCACCCAATCTTGAAAATACTTGGAGGTAATAATCAGTACACAAGTCCCACTTGGCACACCAAATTTTGTTCTTCTAGGGTGAAGCGTTCGTCGACAGTAGCAGTTTTTATATTTAGGTTTCTCTCTGTACTCACATATATAGATAGATGAATTTGGAACACTAAATCCAACATGGTTTGTAGTATCTCTTTGAAACTTGACAAAATAAAGAAGTTCTCAGATTTGTCTCTATGGTTTGTTTCCTCTTCAAGTAGCCCTAGGCACAGACTGTGGAAAAGCACTTTCATTGAGAGGGGTTGCCAAGCTTCTAAGAAATAACGAGTTTCCGAAGTACCAGCAAATATTTTTTCACCCAATCATGATGATACTGGGTGGTAATGATCAGTACACAAATCCCACTTGGCTCACCAAATTTTGTTCTTCTAGGTTGAAGCATTCGTCTACAGTAGCAGTTTTTATATTTAGGTTCCCATCTGTTCTCTCCTATATAGATAGATGAATTTGGAACTCTAAATCCAGCATGGTTTGTAGTAGCTCTTTGAAACTTGACAAAATAAAGAACTTCTCTGTTTTGTCTCTATGGTTTGTTTTCTTTTCAAGTAGCACTAGGAACAGACTGTGGAAAAGCACTTTCATTGAGATGGGTTGCCAAGCTTCTAAGAAATATCGAGTTTCCGAAATACCAGCAAATATTTTTTCAATTAAACTTGATGATACTTAGGGGTAATGATCAGTACAAAAATCCCACTTGGCTCACCAAATTTTCTTCTTCTAGTATGAAGCATTCGTCTTCAGTAGCAGTTTTTATATTTAGGTTTCCCTCTGTTCTCTCCTATATAGATAGGTGAATTTGGAACTCTATATCCAACATGGTTTGTAGTAGCTCTTTGAAACTTGACAAAATAAAGGAGTTCTCAGATTTGTCTCTATGGTTTGTTTCCTCTTCAAGTAGCCCTAGGCACAGACTGTGGAAAAGCACTTTCATTGAGAGGGGTTGCCAAGCTTCTAAGAAATAACGAGTTTCCGAAATACCAGCAAATATTTTTTCACCCAATCTTGATGATACTTGGTGGTAATGATCAGTACAAAAATCTCACTTGGCTTAGCAAATTTTGTTCTTCTAGGTTGAAGCGTTCGTCTACAGTAGCAGTTTTTATATTTAGGTTTCCCTCTGTTCTCTCATATATAGATAGATGAATTTGGAACTCTAAATCCAACAAGGTTTGTAGTAGCTCTATGAAACTTGAAAAAATATAGGAGTTCTCAGATTTGTCTCTATGGTTTGTTTCCTGTTCAAGTAGCCCTAGGCACAGACTGTGGAAAAGCACTTTCATTGAGAGGGGTTGCCAAGCTTCTAAGAAATAACGAGTTTCCGAAATACCAGCAAATATTTTTTCACCCAATCTTGATGATACTTGGTGGTAATGATCAGTACAAAAATCCCACTGGGCTCACCAAATTTTGTTCTTCTAAGTTGAAGCGTTCGTCTACAATAGCAGTATTTATATTTAGGTTTCCCTCTGTTCTCTCATATATAGATAGATGAATTTGGAACTCTATATCCAACATGGTTTGTAGTAGCTCTTTGAAACTTGACAAAATAAAGGAGTTCTCAGTTTTGTCTCTATGGTTTGTTTCCTCTTCAAATAGCCCTAGGCACAGACTGTGGAAAAGCACTTTCATTGAGATGGGTTGCCAAGCTTCTACGAAAAAACGAGTTTCCGAAATACCAGCAAATATTTTTTCACCCAATCTTGATGATACTTGGTGGTAATGATCAGTACAAAAATCCCACTTAGCTCACGAAATTTAGATCTTCTAGGTTGAAGCGTTCGTGTACAGTAGCAGTTTTTATATTTAGGTTTCCCTCTGTTCTCTCCTATATAGATAGATGAATTTGGAACTCTAAATCCAACATGGTTTGTAGTAGCTCTTTGAAACTTGACAAAATGAAGGAGTTCTCAGTTTTGTCTCCATGGTTTGTTACCTCTTAAAGTAGCCCCAGGCACAGACTGTGGAAAGCACTTTCATTGAGATGGGTTGCCAACCTTCTAAGAAATAACGAGTTTCCGAAATACCAGGAAATATTTTTTCACCCAATCTTGATGATACTTGGTGGTAGTGATCAGTACACAAATCCCACTTGGGTCACCAAATTTTGTTCTTCTAGGTTGAAGCGTTCGTCTACAGTAGCAGTTTTTATATTTAGGTTTCTCTCTGTTCTCTCCTATATAGATAGATGAATTTGGAACTCTAAATCCAACATGGTTTTTAGTAGCTCTTTGAAGCTTGACAAAATAAAGGAGTTCTCAGATTTTTCTCTATGTTTTGTTTCCTCTTCAAGTAGCCCTAGGCACAGACTGTGGAAAAGCACTTTCATTGAGAAGGGTTTCCAGCTTCTAAGAAATAACGAGTTTCCGAAATACCAGCAAATATTTTTTCACCCAATCTTGATGATACTTGGTGGTAATGATCAGTACACAAATCCCACTTTTCTCACCAAATTTTGTTCTTCTATGATGAAGCGTTCGTCTACAGTAGCAGTTTTTATATTTAGGTTTCTCTCTGTTCTCTCCTATATAGATAGATGAATTTGGAACTCTAAATCCAACATGATTTGTAGTAGCTCTTTGAAACTTGACAAAATAAAGGAGTTCTCAGTTTTGTCTCTATGGTTTGTTTACTGTTCAAGAAGCCCTAGTCACAGACGGTGAAAAAGCACTTTCATTGAGATGGGTTGCCAAGCTTATAAGAAATAACAAGTTTCCGAAATACCAGCAAATATTTTTTAACCCAATCTTGATGATACTTGGTGGTAATGATTAGTACACAAATCGCACTTGGTTCACCAAATTTTGTTCTTCTAGGTTGAAACGTTCGTCTACAGTAGCAGTTTTTATATTTACGTTTCTCTCTGTTCTCTCCTATATAGATAGATGAATTTGGAACTCTAAATCCAACATGGTTTGTAGTAGCTCTTTGAAACTTGACAAAATAAAGAGTTCTCAGGTTTCTCTCTATGGTTTGTTTCCTCTTCAAGTAGCCCTAGGCATAGACTGTGGAAAAGCACTTTCATTGAGAGGGGTTGCCAATCTTCTAAGAAATTACGAGTTTCCGAAATACCAGCAAATATTTTTTCACCCAATCTTGATGATACTTGGTGGTAATGATCAGTACACAAATCCCACTTGGCTCACCAAATTTTGTTCTTCTAGGTTGAAGCGTTCGTCTACAGTAGCAGTTTTTACATTTAGGTTTCACTCTGTTCTCTCCTAAATAGATAGATGAATTTGGAACTCTTAATCCAACATGGTTTGTAGTAGCTCTTTGAAACTTGACAAAATAAAGGAGTTCTCAGTTTTGTCTCTATGGTTTGTTTCCTCTCCAAGTAGCCCTAGGCGTAGACTGTGGAAAAGCACTTTCATTGAGATGGGTTGCCAAGCTTCTACGAAATAACGAGTTTCCGAAATACCAGCAAATATTTTTTCACCCAATCTTGATGATACTTGGTGGTAATGATCAGTACAAAAATCCCACTTAGCTCACGAAATTTAGATCTTCCAAGTTGAAGCGTTCGTGTACAGTAGCAGTTTTTATATTTAGGTTTCCCTCTGTTCTCTCCTATATAGATAGATGAATTTGGAACTCTAAATTCAACATGGTTTGTAGTAGCTCTTTGAAACTTGACAAAATGAAGGAGTTCTCAGTTTTGTCGCTATGGTTTGTTACCTCTTAAAGTAGCCACAGGCACAGACTGTGGAAAGCACTTTCATTGAGATGGGTTGCCAACCTTCTAAGAAATAACGAGTTTCCGAAATACCAGCAAATATTTTTTCACCCAATCTTGATGATACTTGGTGGTAGTGATCAGTACACAAATCCCACTTGGCTCACCAAATTTTGTTCTTCTAGGTTGAAGCGTTCGTCTACAGTAGCAGTTTTTATATTTAGGTTTCTCTCTGTTCTCTCCTATATAGATAGATGAATTTGGAACTCTAAATCCAACATGGTTTTTAGTAGCTCTTTGAAGCTTGACAAAATAAAGGAGTTCTCAGATTTTGTCTCTATGGTTTGTTTCCTCTTCAACTAGCCCTAGGCACAGACTGTGGAAAAGCATTTTCATTGAGATGGGTTGACAAGCTTCTAAGAAATAACGAGTTTCCGAAATACAAGCAATTATTTTTTCACCCAATCTTGATGATACTTGGTGGTAATGATCAGTACACAAATCCCACTTGGCTCACCAAATTATGTTCTTCTAGGTTGAAGCGTTCTTCTACAGTAGCAGTTTTTATATTTAGGTTTCCCTCTGTTCTCTCCTATATAGATAGATGAATTTGGAACTCTAAATCCAACATGGTTTGTAGTAGCTCTTTGAAACTTGACAAAATAAAGGAGTTCTCAGTTTTGTCTCTATGATTTGTTTCCTCTTCAAGTAGCCCTAGGCACAGACTGTGGAAAAGCACTTTCATTGAGAGGGGTTGCCAAGCTTCTAAGAAATTATGAGTTTCCGAAATACCAGCAAATATTTTTTAACCCAATCTTGATGATACTTGGTGGTAATGATCAGTACACAAATCCCACTTGGCTCACCAAATTTTGTTCTTCTAGTTTGAAACGTTCCTCTACAGTAGCAGTTTTTATATTTAGGTTTCTCTCTGTTCTCTCCTATATAGATAGATGAATTTTGAACTCTAAATCCAACATGGTTTGTAATAGCTCTTTGAACCTTGACAAAATAAAGGAGTTCTCAGTTTTGTCTCTATGGTTTGTTTCCTCTTCAAGTAGCCCTAGGCACAGACTGTGGAAAAGCACTTTCATTGAGATGGGTTGCCAAGCTTCTAAGAATTAACGAGTTTAGGATATACCAGCAAATATTTTTTCACCCAATCTTGATAATACTTGGTGGTAATGATCAGTACACAAATCCCACTTGGCACACCATATTTTGTTCTTCTAAGTTGAAGCTTTCGTCTACAGTAGCAGTTTTGATATTTAGGTTTCCCTCTGTTCTCTCCTATATAGATAGATGAATTTGGAACTCTAAATTCAACATGGTTTGTAGTAGCACTTTGAAACTTGACAAAATAAAGGAGTTCTCAGTTTTGTCTCTATGGTTTGTTTCCTCTTCAAGTAGCCCTAGGCACAGACGGTAGAAAGAACTTTCATTGAGAGGGGTTGCCAAGCTTCTAAGAAATAACGAGTTTCCGAAATACCAGCAAATATTTTTTCACCCAATCTTGAAAATACTTGGAGGTAATAATCAGTACACAAGTCCCACTTGGCACACCAAATTTTGTTCTTCTAGGGTGAAGCGTTCGTCGACAGTAGCAGTTTTTATATTTAGGTTTCTCTCTGTACTCACATATATAGATAGATGAATTTGGAACACTAAATCCAACATGGTTTGTAGTATCTCTTTGAAACTTGACAAAATAAAGAAGTTCTCAGATTTGTCTCTATGGTTTGTTTCCTCTTCAAGTAGCCCTAGGCACAGACTGTGGAAAAGCACTTTCATTGAGAGGGGTTGCCAAGCTTCTAAGAAATAACGAGTTTCCGAAGTACCAGCAAATATTTTTTCACCCAATCATGATGATACTTGGTGGTAATGATCAGTACACAAATCCCACTTGGCTCACCAAATTTTGTTCTTCTAGGTTGAAGCATTCGTCTACAGTAGCAGTTTTTATATTTAGGTTCCCCTCTGTTCTCTCCTATATAGATAGATGAATTTGGAACTCTAAATCCAGCATGGTTTGTAGTAGCTCTTTGAAACTTGACAAAATAAAGAACTTCTCTGTTTTGTCTCTATGGTTTGTTTTCTTTTCAAGTAGCCCTAGGAACAGACTGTGGAAAAGCACTTTCATTGAGATGGGTTGCCAAGCTTCTAAGAAATATCGAGTTTCCGAAATACCAGCAAATATTTTTTCAATTAAACTTGATGATACTTAGTGGTAATGATCAGTACAAAAATCCCACTTGGCTCACCAAATTTTCTTCTTCTAGTATGAAGCATTCGTCTTCAGTAGCAGTTTTTATATTTAGGTTTCCCTCTGTTCTCTCCTATATAGATAGGTGAATTTGGAACTCTATATCCAACATGGTTTGTAGTAGCTCTTTGAAACTTGACAAAATTATGGAGTTCTCAGATTTGTCTCTATGGTTTGTTTCCTCTTCAAGTAGCCCTAGGCACAGACTGTGGAAAAGCACTTTCATTGAGAGGGGTTGCCAAGCTTCTAAGAAATAACGAGTTTCCGAAATACCAGCAAATATTTTTTCACCCAATCTTGATGATACTTGGTGGTAATGATCAGTACAAAAATCCCACTTGGCTTAGCAAATTTTGTTCTTCTAGGTTGAAGCGTTCGTCTACAGTAGCGGTTTTTATATTTAGGTTTCCCTCTGTTCTCTCATATATAGATAGATGAATTTGGAACTCTAAATCCAACATGTTTTGTAGTAGCTCTATGAAACTTGAAAACATATAGGAGTACTCAGATTTGTCTCTATGGTTTGTTTCCTCTTCAAGTAGCCCTAGGCACAGACTGTGGAAAAGCACTTTCATTGAGAGGGGTTGCCAAGCTTCTAAGAAATAACGAGTTTCCGAAATACCAGCAAATATTTTTTCACCCAATCTTGATGATACTTGGTGGTAATGATCAGTACACAAATCCCACTGGGCTCACCAAATTTTGTTCTTCTAAGTTGAAGCGTTCGTCTACAATAGCATTATTTATATTTAGGGTTCCCTCTGTTCTCTCATATATAGATAGATGAATTTGGAACTCTATATCTAACATGGTTTGTAGTAGCTCTTTGAAACTTGACAAAATAAAGGAGTGCTCAGTTTTGTCTCTATGGTTTGTTTCCTCTTCAAATAGCCCTACGCACAGACTGTGGAAAAGCACTTTCATTGAGATGGGTTGCCAAGCTTCTACGAAATAACGAGTTTCCGAAATACCAGCAAATATTTTTTCACCCAATCTTGATGATACTTGGTGGTAATGATCAGTACAAAAATCCCACTTAGCTCACGAAATTTAGATCTTCTAGGTTGAAGCGTTCGTGTACAGTAGCAGTTTTTATATTTAGGTTTCCCTCTGTTCTCTCCTATATAGATAGATGAATTTGGAACTCTAAATCCAACATGGTTTGTAGTAGCTCTTTGAAACTTGACAAAATGAAGGAGTTCTCAGTTTTGTCTCTATGGTTTGTTACCTCTTAAAGTAGCCCCAGGCACAGACTGTGGAAAGCACTTTCATTGAGATGGGTTGCCAACCTTCTAAGAAATAACGAGTTTCCGAAATACCAGCAAATATTTTTTCACCCAATCTTGATGATACTTGGTGGTAGTGATCAGTACACAAATCCCACTTGGCTCACCAAATTTTGTTCTTCTAGGTTGAAGCGTTCGTCTACAGTAGCAGTTTTTATATTTAGGTTTCTCTCTGTTCTCTCCTATATAGATAGATGAATTTGGAACTCTAAATCCAACATGGTTTTTAGTAGCTCTTTGAAGCTTGACAAAATAAAGGAGTTCTCAGATTTTTCTCTATGTTTTGTTTCCTCTTCAAGTAGCCCTAGGCACAGACTGTGGAAAAGCATTTTCATTGAGATGGGTTGCCAAGCTTCTAAGAAATAACGAGTTTCTGAAATACAAGCAATTATTTTTTCACCCAATCTTGATGATACTTGGTGGTAATGATCAGTATACAAATCCCACTTGGCTCACCAAATTATGTTCTTCTAGGTTGAAGCGTTCTTCTACAGTAGCAGTTTTTATATTTAGGTTTCCCTCTGTTCTCTCCTATATAGATAGATGAATTTGGAACTCTAAATCCAACATGGTTTGTAGTAGCTCTTTGAAACTTGACAAAATAAAGGAGTTCTCAGTTTTGTCTCTATGATTTGTTTCCTCTTCAAGTAGCCCTAGGCACAGACTGTGGAAAAGCACTTTCATTGAGAGGGGTTGCCAAGCTTCTAAGAAATTATGAGTTTCCGAAATACCAGCAAATATTTTTTAACCCAATCTTGATGATACTTGGTGGTAATGATCAGTACACAAATCCCACTTGGCTCACCAAATTTTGTTCTTCTAGTTTGAAACGTTCCTCTACAGTAGCAGTTTTTATATTTAGGTTTCTCTCTGTTCTCTCCTATATAGATAGATGAATTTTGAACTCTAAATCCAACATGGTTTGTAATAGCTCTTTGAACCTTGACAAAATAAAGGAGTTCTCAGTTTTGTCTCTATGGTTTGTTTCCTCTTCAAGTAGCCCTAGGCACAGACTGTGGAAAAGCACTTTCATTGAGATGGGTTGCCAAGCTTCTAAGAATTAACGAGTTTAGGATATACCAGCAAATATTTTTTCACCCAATCTTGATAATACTTGGTGGTAATGATCAGTACACAAATCCCACTTGGCACACCATATTTTGTTCTTCTAGGTTGAAGCTTTCGTCTACAGTAGCAGTTTTTATATTTAGGTTTCCCTCTTTTCTCTCCTATATAGATAGATGAATTTGGAACTCTAAATTCAACATGGTTTGTAGTAGCACTTTGAAACTTGACAAAATAAAGGAGTTCTCAGTTTTGTCTCTATGGTTTGTTTCCTCTTCAAGTAGCCCTAGGCACAGACTGTAGAAAGAACTTTCATTGAGAGGGGTTGCCAAGCTTCTAAGAAATAACGAGTTTCCGAAATACCAGCAAATATTTTTTCACCCAATCTTGAAAATACTTGGAGGTAATAATCAGTACACAAGTCCCACTTGGCACACCAAATTTTGTTCTTCTAGGGTGAAGCGTTCGTCGACAGTAGCAGTTTTTATATTTAGGTTTCTCTCTGTACTCACATATATAGATAGATGAATTTGGAACACTAAATCCAACATGGTTTGTAGTATCTCTTTGAAACTTGACAAAATAAAGAAGTTCTCAGATTTGTCTCTATGGTTTGTTTCCTCTTCAAGTAGCCCTAGGCACAGACTGTGGAAAAGCACTTTCATTGAGAGGGGTTGCCAAGCTTCTAAGAAATAACGAGTTTCCGAAGTACCAGCAAATATTTTTTCACCCAATCATGATGATACTGGGTGGTAATGATCAGTACACAAATCCCACTTGGCTCACCAAATTTTGTTCTTCTAGGTTGAAGCATTCGTCTACAGTAGCAGTTTTTATATTTAGATTCCCCTCTGTTCTCTCCTATATAGATAGATGAATTTGGAACTCTAAATCCAGCATGGTTTGTAGTAGCTCTTTGAAACTTGACAAAATAAAGAACTTCTCTGTTTTGTCTCTATGGTTTGTTTTCTTTTCAAGTAGCACTAGGAACAGACTGTGGAAAAGCACTTTCATTGAGATGGGTTGCCAAGCTTCTAAGAAATATCGAGTTTCCGAAATACCAGCAAATATTTTTTCAATTAAACTTGATGATACTTAGGGGTAATGATCAGTACAAAAATCCCACTTGGCTCACCAAATTTTCTTCTTCTAGTATGAAGCATTCGTCTTCAGTAGCAGTTTTTATATTTAGGTTTCCCTCTGTTCTCTCCTATATAGATAGGTGAATTTGGAACTCTATATCCAACATGGTTTGTAGTAGCTCTTTGAAACTTGACAAAATAAAGGAGTTCTCAGATTTGTCTCTATGGTTTGTTTCCTCCTCAAGTAGCCCTAGGCACAGACTGTGGAAAAGCACTTTCATTGAGAGGGGTTGCCAAGCTTCTAAGAAATAACGAGTTTCCGAAATACCAGCAAATATTTTTTCACCCAATCTTGATGATACTTGGTGGTAATGATCAGTACAAAAATCTCACTTGGCTTAGCAAATTTTGTTCTTCTAGGTTGAAGCGTTCGTCTACAGTAGCAGTTTTTATATTTAGGTTTCCCTCTGTTCTCTCATATATAGATAGATGAATTTGGAACTCTAAATCCAACATGGTTTGTAGTAGCTCTATGAAACTTGAAAAAATATAGGAGTTCTCAGATTTGTCTCTATGGTTTGTTTCCTCTTCAAGTAGCCCTAGGCACAGACTGTGGAAAAGCACTTTCATTGAGAGGGGTTGCCAAGCTTCTAAGAAATAACGAGTTTCCGAAATACCAGCAAATATTTTTTCACCCAATCTTGATGATACTTGGTGGTAATGATCAGTACACAAATCCCACTGGGCTCACCAAATTTTGTTCTTCTAAGTTGAAGCGTTCGTCTACAATAGCAGTATTTATATTTAGGTTTCCCTCTGTTCTCTCATATATAGATAGATGAATTTGGAACTCTATATCCAACATGGTTTGTAGTAGCTCTTTGAAACTTGACAAAATAAAGGAGTTCTCAGTTTTGTCTCTATGGTTTGTTTCCTCTTCAAATAGCCCTAGGCACAGACTGTGGAAAAGCACTTTCATTGAGATGGGTTGCCAAGCTTCTACGAAAAAACGAGTTTCCGAAATACCAGCAAATATTTTTTCACCCAATCTTGATGATACTTGGTGGTAATGATCAGTACAAAAATCCCACTTAGCTCACGAAATTTAGATCTTCTAGGTTGAAGCGTTCGTGTACAGTAGCAGTTTTTATATTTAGGTTTCCCTCTGTTCTCTCCTATATAGATAGATGAATTTGGAACTCTAAATCCAACATGGTTTGTAGTAGCTCTTTGAAACTTGACAAAATGAAGGAGTTCTCAGTTTTGTCTCCATGGTTTGTTACCTCTTAAAGTAGCCCCAGGCACAGACTGTGGAAAGCACTTTCATTGAGATGGGTTGCCAACCTTCTAAGAAATAACGAGTTTCCGAAATACCAGGAAATATTTTTTCACCCAATCTTGATGATACTTGGTGGTAGTGATCAGTACACAAATCCCACTTGGGTCACCAAATTTTGTTCTTCTAGGTTGAAGCGTTCGTCTACAGTAGCAGTTTTTATATTTAGGTTTCTCTCTGTTCTCTCCTATATAGATAGATGAATTTGGAACTCTAAATCCAACATGGTTTTTAGTAGCTCTTTGAAGCTTGACAAAATAAAGGAGTTCTCAGATTTTTCTCTATGTTTTGTTTCCTCTTCAAGTAGCCCTAGGCACAGACTGTGGAAAAGCACTTTCATTGAGAAGGGTTCCAAGCTTCTAAGAAATAACGAGTTTCCGAAATACCAGCAAATATTTTTTCACCCAATCTTGATGATACTTGGTGGTAATGATCAGTACACAAATCCCACTTTTCTCACCAAATTTTGTTCTTCTATGATGAAGCGTTCGTCTACAGTAGCAGTTTTTATATTTAGGTTTCTCTCTGTTCTCTCCTATATAGATAGATGAATTTGGAACTCTAAATCCAACATGATTTGTAGTAGCTCTTTGAAACTTGACAAAATAAAGGAGTTCTCAGTTTTGTCTCTATGGTTTGTTTACTGTTCAAGAATCCCTAGTCACAGACGGTGAAAAAGCACTTTCATTGAGATGGGTTGCCAAGCTTATAAGAAATAACAAGTTTCCGAAATACCAGCAAATATTTTTTAACCCAATCTTGATGATACTTGGTGGTAATGATTAGTACACAAATCGCACTTGGTTCACCAAATTTTGTTCTTCTAGGTTGAAACGTTCGTCTACAGTAGCAGTTTTTATATTTACGTTTCTCTCTGTTCTCTCCTATATAGATAGATGAATTTGGAACTCTAAATCCAACATGGTTTGTAGTAGCTCTTTCAAACTTGACAAAATAAAGAGTTCTCAGGTTTCTCTCTATGGTTTGTTTCCTCTTCAAGTAGCCCTAGGCATAGACTGTGGAAAAGCACTTTCATTGAGAGGGGTTGCCAATCTTCTAAGAAATTACGAGTTTCCGAAATACCAGCAAATATTTTTTCACCCAATCTTGATGATACTTGGTGGTAATGATCAGTACACAAATCCCACTTGGCTCACCAAATTTTGTTCTTCTAGGTTGAAGCGTTCGTCTACAGTAGCAGTTTTTATATTTAGGTTTCACTCTGTTCTCTCCTATATAGATAGATGAATTTGGAACTCTTAATCCAACATGGTTTGTAGTAGCTCTTTGAAACTTGACAAAATAAAGGAGTTCTCAGTTTTGTCTCTATGGTTTGTTTCCTCTCCAAGTAGCCCTAGGCGTAGACTGTGGAAAAGCACTTTCATTTAGAGGGGTTGCCAATCTTCTAAGAAATTACGAGTTTCCCAAATACCAGCAAATATTTTTTCACCCAATCTTGATGATACTTGGTGGTAATGATCAGTACACAAATCCCACTTGGCTCACCAAATTTTGTTCTTCTAGGTTGAAGCGTTCGTCTACAGTAGCAGTTTTTATATTTAGGTTTCACTCTGTTCTCTCCTATATAGATAGATGAATTTGGAACTCTAAATCCAACATGGTTTGTAGTAGCTCTTTGAACCTTGACAAAATAAAGGAGTTCTCAGTTTTGTCTCTATGGTTTGTTTCCTCTTCAAGTAGCCCTAGGCACAGACTGTGGAAAAACACTTTCATTGAGATGGGTTGCCAAGCTTCTAAGAATTAACGAGTTTAGGAAATACCAGCAAATATTTTTTCACCCAATCTTGATGATACTTGGTGGTAATGATCAGTACACAAATCCCACTTGGCTCACCATATTTTGTTCTTCTAGGTTGAAGCTTTCGTCTACAGTAGCAGTTTTTATATTTAGGTTTCCCTCTGTTCTCTCCTATATAGATAGATGAATTTGGAACTCTAAATTCAACATGGTTTGTAGTAGCACTTTGAAACTTGACAAAATAAAGGAGGTCTCAGTTTTGTCTCTATGGTTTGTTTCCTCTTCAAGTAGCCCTAGGCACAGACTGTAGAAAGAACTTTCATTGAGAGGGGTTGCCAAGCTTCTAAGAAATAACGAGTTTCTGAAATACCAGCAAATATTTTTTCACCCAATCTTGAAAATACTTGGTGGTAATAATCAGTACACAAGACCCACTTGGCACACCAAATTTTGTTCTTCTAGGGTGAAGCGTTCGTCGACAGAAGCAGTTTTTATATTTAGGTTTCACTCTGTTCTCACATATATAGATAGATGAATTTGGAACACTAAATCCAACATGGTTTGTAGTAGCTCTTTGAAACTTGACAAAATAAAGAAGTTCTCAGATTTGTCTCTATGGTTTGATTCCTCTTCAAGTAGCCCTAGGCACAGACTGTGGAAAAGCACTTTCATTGAGAGGGGTTGCCAAGCTTCTAAGAAATAACGAGTTTCCGAAATACCAGCAAATATTTTTTCACCCAATCTTGATGATACTTGGTGGTAATGATCAGTACACAAATCCCACTTGGCTCACCAAATTTTGTTCTTCTAGGTTGAAGCATTCGTCTACAGTAGCAGTTTTTATATTTAGATTCCCCTCTGTTCTCTCCTATATACATAGATGAATTTGGAACTCTAAATCCAGCATGGTTTGTAGTAGCTCTTTGAAACTTGACAAAATAAAGAACTTCTCTGTTTTGTCTCTATGGTTTGTTTCCTTTTCAAGTAGCCCTAGGATCAGACTGTGGAAAAGCACTTTCATTGAGATGGGTTGCCAAGCTTCTAAGAAATATCGAGCTTCCGAAATACCAGCAAATATTTTTTCAATTAAACTTGATGATACTTAGTGGTAATGATCAGTACAAAAATCCCACTTGGCTCACCAAATTTTCTTCTTCTAGTATGAAGCATTCATCTTCAGTAGCAGTTTTTATATTTAGGTTTCCCGCTGTTCTCTCCTATATAGATAGGTGAATTTGGAACTCTATATCCAACATGGTTTGTAATAGCTCTTCGAAACTTGACAAAATAAAGGAGTTCTCAGATTTGTCTCTATGGTTTGTTTCCTCTTCAAGTAGCCCTAGGCACAGACTGTGGAAAAGCACTTTCATTGAGAGGGGTTGCCAAGCTTCTAAGAAATAACGAGTTTCCGAAATACCAGCAAATATTTTTTCACCAAATCTTGATGATACTTGGTGGTAATGATCAGTACACAAATCCCACTTGGCTTAGCAAATTTTGTTCTTCTAGGTTGAAGCGTTCGTCTACAGTAGCAGTTTTTATATTTAGGTTTCCCTCTGTTCTCTCATATATAGATAGATGAATTTGGAACTCTAAATCCAACATGGTTTGTAGTAGCTCTTTGAAACTTGACAAAATAAAGGAGTTCTCAGATTTGTCTCTATGGTTTGTTTCCTCTTCAAGTAGCCCAAGGCACAGACTGTGGAAAAGCACTTTCATTGAGAGGGGTTGCCAAGCTTCTAAGAAATAACGAGTTTCCGAAATACCAGCAAATATTTTTTCACCCAATCTTGATGATACTTGGTGGTAATGATCAGTACACAAATCTCACTGGGCTCACCAAATTTTGTTCTTCTAGGTTGAAGGGTTCGTCTACAGTAGCAGTTTTTATATTTAGGTTTCCCTCTGTTCTCTCATATATAGAATGATGAATTTGGAACTCTATATCCAACATGGTTTGTAGTAGCTCTTTGAAACTTGACAAAATAAAGGAGTTCTCAGATTTGTCTCTATGGTTTGTTTCCTCTTCAAGTAGCCCTAGGCACAGACTGTGGAAAAGCACTTTCATTGAGAGGGATTGCCAAGCTTCTAAGAAATTACGAGTTTCCGAAATACCAGCAAAAATTTTTTCACCCAATCTTCATGATACTTGGTGGTAATGATCAGTACACAGATCCCACTTAGCTCACCAAGTTTTGTTCTTCTAGGTTGAAGCGTTCGTCTACAGTAGCAGTTTTTATATTTAGGTTTCTCTCTGTTCTCTATATATAGATAGAAGAATTTGGAAATCTAAATCCAACTGGTTTTTAGTAGCTCTTTGAAACTTCACAAAATAAAGGAGTTCTCAGTTTTGTCTCTATGGTTTGTTTCCTCTTCAAGTAGCCCTAGGCACAGACTGCTGAAAAGCACTTTCAATGAGAGGGTTTGCCAACCTTCTAAGAAATTACGAGTTCCCGAAATACCAGCAAATATTTTTTCACCCAAACTTGATGATACTTGGTGGTAATAATCAGTACACAAATCCCACTTGGCTCACCAAATTTTGTTCTTCTAGGTTGAAGCGTTCGTCTACAGTAGCAGTTTTTATATTTAGGTTTCCCTCTGTTCTCTCCTATATAGATAGATGAATTTGGAACTCGAAATCCAACACGGTTTGTAGTAGCTCTTTGAAACTTGACAAAATAAAGGAGTTCTCAGTTTTGTCTCTATGGTTTGTTTCCTCTTCAAGTAGCCCTAGGCACAGACTGTGGAAAAGCACTTTCATTGAGAGGTGTTGCCAAGCTTCTAAGAAATTACGAGTTTCCGAAATACCAGCAAAAATTTTTTCACCCAATCTTGATGATACTTGGTGGTAATGATCAGTACACAAATCCCACTTTGCTCACCAAATTTAGTTCTTCTAGTTTGAAGCGTTCGTCTACAGTAGCAGTTTTTATATTTAGGTTTCCCTCTGTTCTCTCCTATATAGATAGATGAATTTGGAACTCTAAATCCAACATGGTTTGTAGTAGCTGATTGAAACTTGACAAAATAAAGGAGTTCTCCGTTTTGTCTCTATGGTTTGTTTCCTCTTCAAGTAGCCCTAGGCACAGACTGTGGAAAAGCACTTTCATTGAGTGGTGTTGCCAAGCTTCTAAGAAATTACGAATTTCCGAAATACCAGCAAATATTTTTTCAACCAATCTTGATGTTACTTGGTCGTAATGATCAGCACACAAATCCCACTTGGCTCACCAAATTTTGTTCTTATAGTTTGAACCGTTCGTCTACAGTAGCAGTTTTTATATTTAGTTTTCCCTCTGTTCTCTCCTATATAGATAGATGAATTTGGAACTCTAAATACAACATGGTTTGTAGTAGCTCTTTGAAACTTGAAAAAACAATGGTTTTCTCAGTTTTGTCTCTATGGTTTGTTTCCTCTTCAAGAAGCCCTAGGCACACACTGTGGAAAAGCACTTTCATTGAGAGGGGTTGCCATGCTTCTAAGAAATAACGAGTTTCCGAAATACCAGCATATGTTTTTTCACCCAATCTTGATGATACCTGTTGCTGATGATCAGTACACAAATCCCACTTGGCTCACCAAATTCTGTTCTTCTAGGTTGAAACGTTCGTCTACATTAGCATTTTTTATATTTAGGTTTCCCTCTGTTCTCTCCTATATAGATAGATGAATTTGGAACTCTAAATCCAACATGGTTTTTAGTAGCTCTTTGAAACTTGACAAAATAAAGGAGTTCTCAGTTTTGTCTCTATGGTCTGTTTCCTCTTCAAGTAGCCCTAGGCACAGACTGTGTAAAAGCACTTTCAATGAGAGGGGTTGCCAAGCTTCTAAGAAATTACGAGTTTCCGAAATACCAGCAAATATTTTTTCACCCAATCTTGATGATACTTGGTGGTAATGATCACTACACAAATCCCACTTGGCTCACCAAATTTTGTTCTTCTAGGTTGAAACGTTGGTTTACAATAGCAGTTTTTATATTTAGGTTTTCGTGTGTTCTCTCCTATATAGATAGATGAATTTGGAACACTAAATCCAACAGGGTTTATAGTAGCTCTTTGAAACTTGACAAAATAAAGGAGTTCTCAGTTTTGTCTCTATGGTTTGTTTCCTTTTCAAGTAGCCCTAGGCACAGACTGTGGAAAAGCACTTTCATTGAGAGTGGTTGCCAGGCTTCTAAGAAATTACAAGTTTCCGAAATACCAGCAAAAATTTTTTCACCCAATCTTGATGATACTTGGTGGTAATGATCAGTACACAAATCACACTAGGTTCACCAAATTTTGTTCTTCTAGGTTGAAGCGTTCGTCTACAGTAGCTGTTTTTATATTTAGGTTTCTCTCTGTTCTCTCCTATATAGACAGATGAATTTGGAACTCTAAATCCAACATGGATTGTAGTAGCTCTTTGAAACTTGACAAAATAAAGGAGTTCTCAGTTTTGTCTCTATAGTTTGTTTCCTCTTCAAGTAGCCCTAGGCACAGACTGTGGAAAAGCACTTTCATTGAGAGGGGTTGCCAAGCTTTTAAGAAATCACGAGTTTCCGAAATACCAGCAAAAATTTTTTCACCCAATCTTGATGATACTTGGTGGTAATGATCAGTACACAGATCCCACTTGGCTCACCAAATTTTGTTCTTCTAGGTTGAAGCGTTCGTCTACAGTAGCAGTTATTATATTTATGTTTCACTGTTTTCTCTCATATATAGATAGATGAATTTGGAACTCTAAATCCAACATGGTTTGTAGTAGCTCTTTGAAACTTGATAAAATAAAGGAGTTCTGAGTTTTGTCTCTATGGTTTGTTTCCTCTTCAAGTAGCCCTAGGCACAGACTGTGGAAAAGCACTTTCATTGAGAGGGTTTGCCAAGCTTCTAAGAAATAACGAGTTTCCGAAATACCAGCAAATATTTTTTCACCCAATCTTGATGATACTTGGTGGTAATGATCAGTACACAAATCCCACTTGGCTCACCAAATTTTTTTCTTCTAGGTTGAAGCGTTCGTCTACAGTAGTAGTTTATATATATAGGTTTCCCTCCGTTCTCTCCTATATAGATAGATGAATTTGGAACTCTAAATCCAACATGGTTTGTAGTAGCTCTTTGAAACTTGACAAAATGAAGGAGTTCTCAGTTTTGTCTCTATGGTTTGTTTCCTCTTCAAGTAGCCCTAGGCACAGACTGTGGAAAAGCACTTTCATTGAGAGGTGTTGCCAAGCTTCTAAGAAATTACGAGTTTCCGAAATACCAGCAAATATTTTTTCACCCAATCTTGATGATACTTGGTGGTAATGATCAGTACACAAATCCCAATTGGCTCACCAAATTTTGTTCTTCTAGGTTAAAGCGTTCGTCTACAGTAGCAGTTTTTATATAAAGGTTTCATTCTGTTCTCTCCTATTTAGATAGATGAATTTGGAACTCTAAATTCAACATGGTTTTTAGTAGCTCTTTGAAACATGACAAAATAAAGGAGTTTTCAGTTTTGTCTCTACGGTTTGTTTCCTCTTCAAGTAGCCCTAGGCACAGACTGTGGAAAAGCACTTTCATTGAGAGGGGTTGCCAAGCTTCTAAGAAATAACGAGTTTCCGAAATACCAGCAAATATTTTTTCAGCCAATTTTGATGATACCTGTTGCTGATGATCAGTACACAAATCCCACTTGGCTCACCAAATTTTGTTCTTCTAGGTTGAAACGTTGGTCTACAATAGCAGTTTTTATATTTAGGTTTCCGTCTGTTCTCTCCTATATAGATAGATGAATTTGGAACACTAAATCCAACAGGGTTTATAGTAGCTCTTTGAAAATTGACAAAATAAAGGAGTTCTCAGTTTTGTCTCTATGGTTTGTTTCCTCTTCAAGTAGCCCTAGGCACAGACTGTGGAAAAGCACTTTCATTGAGAGGGGTTGCCAAGCTTTTAAGACATCACGAGTTTCCGAAATACCAGCAAAAATTTTTTCACCCAATCTTGATGATACTTGGTGGTAATGATCAGTACACAGATCCCACTTGGCTCACCAAATTTTGTTCTTCTAGGTTTTAGCGTTCGTCTACAGTAGCAGTTTTTATATTTAGGTTTCCCTCTGTTCTCTCCTATATAGATAGATGAATTTGGAACTCTAAATCCAACATGGTTTGTAGTAGCTCTTTGAAACTTGACAAAATAAAGGAGTTCTCAGTTTTGTCTCTATGGTTTGTTTCCTCTTCAAGTAGCCCTAGGCACAGACTGTGGAAAAGCACTTTTATTGAGAGGGGTTGCCAAGCTTCTAAGAAATTACGAGTTTCCGAAATACCAGCAAATATTTTTTCACCCAATTTTGATGATACTTGGTGGTAATGATCAGTACACAAATCCCACTTGGCTCACCAAATATTGTTCTTCTAGGTTGAAGCTTTCGTCTACAGTAGCAGTTTTTATATTTAGGTTTCCCTCTGTTCTCTCCTATATAGATAGATGAATTTGGAACACTAAATCCACAGGGTTCATAGTAGCTCTTAGAAACTTGACAAAATAAAGGAGTTCTCAGTTTTCTCTCTATGGTTTGTTTCCTCTTCAAGTAGCCCTAGGCACAGACTGTGGAAAAGCACTTTCATTGAGAGTAGTTGCCAGGCTTCTAAGAAATTACAAGTTTCCGAAATACCAGCAAATATTTTTTCACCCAATCATGATGATACTTGGTGGTAATGATCACCACACAAATCCCACTTGGCTCACCAAATTTTGTTCTTCTAGGTTGAAGCGTTCTTCTACAGTAGCAGTTTTAATATTTAGGTTTCCCTCTGTTCTCTCCTATATAGATAGATGAATTTGGAACTCTAAATCCAACATGGTTTGTAGTAGCTCTTTGAAACTTGACAAAATAAAGGAGTTCTCAGTTCTGTCTCTATGGTTTGTTTCCTTTTCAAGTAGCCCTAGGCACAGACTGTGGAAAAGCACTTTCATTGAGAGGGGTTGCCAAGCTTCTCAGAAATAACGAGTTTCCGAAATACCAGCAAATATTTTTTCACCCAATCTTGATAATACTTGGTGGTAATGATCAGTACACAAATCCCACTTGGCTCACCAAATTTTGTTCTTCTAGGTTGAAGCGTTCGTCTACAGTAGCAGTTTTTATGTTTAGGTTTCCCTCTGTTCTCTCCTATATAGATAGATGAATTTGGAACACTAAATCCAACAGGGTTTATAGTAGCTCTTTGAAACTTGACAAAATAAAGGAGTTCTCAGTTTTCTCTCTATGCTTTGTTTCCTCTTCAAGTAGCCCTAGGCACAGACTGTAGAAAAGCACTTTCATTGAGAGTGGTTGCCAGGCTTCTAAGAAATTACAAGTTTCCGAAATACCAGCAAATATTTTTTCACCCAATCTTGATGATACTTGGTGGTAATGATGAGTACACAAATCACACTAGGCTCACCAAATTTTGTTCTTCTAGGTTGAAGCGTTCGTCTACAGTAGCTGTTTTTATATTTAGGTTTCTCTCTGTTCTCTCCTATATAGATAGATGAATTTGGAACTCTAAATCCAACATGGATTGTAGTAGCTCCATGAAACTTGACAAAATAAAGGAGTTCTCAGTTTTGTCTCTATGGTTTGTTTCCACTTCAAGTAGCCCTAGGCACAGACTGTGGAAAAGCACTTTCATTGAGAGGGGTTGCAAAGCTTTTAAGAAATAACGAGTTTCCGAAATACCAGCAAAAATTTTTCACTCAATCTTGATGATACTTGGTGGTAATGATCAGTACACAGATCCCACTTGACTCACTAAATTGTGTTCTTCTAGGTTGAAGCCTGAGTCTACAGTAGCAGTTTTTATATTTAAGTTTCACCCTTTTCTCTCATATATAGATAGATGAATTTGGAACACTAAATCCAACATGGTTTGTAGTAGCTCTTTGAAACTTGACAAAATAAAGGAGTTCTGAGTTTTCTCTCTATGGTTTGTTTCCTCTTCAAGTAGCCCTAGGCACAGACTGTGTAAAAGCACTTTCATTGAGAGGGGTTGCCAAGCTTCTAAGAAATAACGAGTTTCCGAAATACCAGCAAATATTTTTTCAGCCAATCTTGATGATAGTTGGTGGTAATGATGAGTACACAAATCCCACTTGGCTCACCAGATTTTGTTCTTCTAGGTTGAAGCGTTCGTCTACAGTAGCAGTTTTTATATTTAGGTTTCACTCTTTTCTCTCATATATAGATAGATGAATTTGGAACTCTAAATCCAACATGGTTTGTAGTAGCTCTTTGAAACTTGACAAAATAAAGGAGTTCTCAGTTTTGTCTCTATGGTTTGTTTCCTCTTCAAGTAGCCCTAGTCACAAACTGTGAAAAGCACTTTCATTGAGAGGGGTTGCCAAGCTTTAAGAAATAATGAGTTTCCGAAATATCAGCAAATATTTTTTCACCCAATCTTGATGATAGTTGGTGGTAATGATCAGTACACTAATCCCACTTGGCTCACCAAATTTTGTTCTTCTAGGTTGAAGCGTTCGTCTACAGTAGCAGTTTTTATATTTAGGTTTCCCTCTGTTTTCTCCTATATAGATAGATGAATTTGGAACTCTAAATCCAACATGGTTTGTAGTAGCTGGTTGAAACTTGACAAAATAAAGTAGTTCTCCGTTTTGTCTCTATGGTTTGTTTCCGCTTCAAGTAGCCCTAGGCACAGACTGTGGAAAAGCACTTTCATTGAGAGGGGTGGCCAAGCTTTTAAGAAATAATGAGTTTCCGAAATATCAGCAAATATTTTTTCACCCAATCTTGATGATAGTTGGTGGTAATGATCAGTACACAGATCCCACTTGGCTCACCAGATTTTGTTCTTCTAGGTTGAAGCGTTCGTCTACAGTAGCAGTTTTTATATTTAGGTTTCACTCTTTTCTCTCATATATAGATAGATGAATTTGGAACTCTAAATCCAACATGGTTTGTAGTAGCTGGTTGAAACTTGACAAAATAAAGTAGTTCTCCGTTTTGTCTCTATGGTTTGTTTCCTCTTCTAGTAGCCCTAGGCACAGACTGTGGAAAAGCACTTTCATTGAGTGGTGTTGCCAAGCTTCTAAGAAATTACGAATTTCCGAAATACCAGCAAATATTTTTTCACCCAATCTTGATGTTACTTGGTCGTAATGATCAGTACACAAATCGCACTTGGCTCACCAAATTTTGTTCTTCTAGGTTGAAGCGTTCGTATACAGTAGCAGTTTTGATATTTAGTTTTCCCTCTGTTCTCTCCTATATAGATAGATGAATTTGGAACTCTAAATCCAACATGGTTTGTAGTAGCTCTTTGAAACTTGACAAAATAATAGTTTTCTCAGTTTTGTCTCTATGGTTTGTTTCCTCTTCAAGAAGCCCTAGGCATACACTGTGGAAAAGCACTTTCATTGAGAGGGGTTGCCATGATTCTAAGAAATAACGAGGTTCCGAAATACCAGCAAATATTTTTTCACCCAATCTTGATGATACTCGTTGCTAATGATCAGTACACAAATCCCACTTGGCTCAACAAATTTTGTTCTTCTAGGTTGAAGCGTTCGTCTACAGTAGCAGTTTTTATATTTAGGTTTCCCTCTGTTCTCTCCTATATAGATAGATGAATTTGGAACTCTAAATCCAACACGGTTTGTAGTATCTCTTTGAAACTTGAGAAAATAAAGGAGTTCTCAGTTTTGTCTCTATGGTTTGTTTCCTCTTCAAGTAGCCCTAGGCACAGACTGTGGAAAAGCACTTTCATTGAGAGGGGTTGCCAAGCTTCTAAGAAATTACAAGTATCCGAAATACCAGCAAATATTTTTTTACCCAATCTTGATGATACTTGGTGGTAATGATCAGTACACAAATCCCACTTGGCTCACCAAATTTTGTTCTTCTAGGTTGAAGCGTTCGTCCACAGTAGCAGTTTTTATATTTAGGTTTCCCTCTGTTCCCTCCTATATAGATAGATGAATTTGGAACTCTAAATCCAACATGGTTTGTAGTAGCTGGTTGAAACTTGACAAAATAAAGTAGTTCTCCGTTTTGTCTCTATAGATTGTTTTCGCTTCAAGTAGCCCTAGGCACAGACTGTGGAAAAGCAGTTTCATTGAGAGGGGTTGCCAAGCTTCTAAGAAATAACGAGTTTTTAAAATACCAGCAAATATTTTTTCACCCAATCTTGATGATACTTGGTGATAATGATCAGTACCCAAATCCCACTTGGCTCACCAAATTTTGTTCTTCTAGGTTGAAGCGTTCGTCTACAGTAGCAGTTTTTATATTTAGGTTTCCCTCTGTTCTCTCCTATATAGATAGATGAATTTGGAACACTAAATCCAACAGGGTTTATAGTAGCTCTTTGAAACTTGACAAAATAAAGGAGTTCTCAGTTTTCTCTCTATGGTTTGTTTCCTCTTCAAGTAGCCCTAGGCACAGACTGTGGAAAAGCACTTTCATTGAGAGGTGTTGCCAAGCTTCTAAGAAATTACGAATTTCCGAAATACCAGCAAATATTTTTTCACCCAATCTTGATGATACTTGGTGGTAATGATCAGTACACAAATCACACTAGGCTCACCAAATTTTGTTCTTCTAGGTTGAAGCGTTCGTCTACAGTAGCTGTTTTTATATTTAGGTTTCTCTCTGTTCTCTTTTATATAGATAGATGAATTTGGAACTCTAAATCCAACATGGATTGTAGTAGCTCCTTGAAACTTGACAAAATAAAGGAGTTCTCAGTTTTGTCTCTATGGTTTTTTTAGACTTCAAGTAGCCCTAGGCACAGACTGTGGAAAAGCACTTTCATTGAGAGGGGTTGCCAAGCTTCTAAGAAATAACGAGTTTCCGAAATACCAGCAAATATTTTTTCAGCCAATCTTGATGATAGTTGGTGGTAATGATCAGTACACAAATCCCACTTGGCTTACCAAATTTTGTTCTTCTAGGTTGAAGCGTTCGTCTAAAGTAGCAGTTTTTATATTTTGTTTCCCTCTGTTCTCTCCTATATACATAGATGAATTTGGAACTCTAAATCCAACATGGATTGTAGTAGCTCTTTGAAACTTGAAAAAATAAAGGAGTTCTCAGTTTTCTCTCTATGGTTTGTTTCCTCTTCAAGTAGCCCTAGGCACAGACTGTGGAAAAGCATTTTCATTGAGAGGGGTTGCCAAGCTTCTAAGAAATTACGATTTTCCGAAATACCAGCAAATATTTATTCACCCAATCTTGATGATACTTGGTGGTAATGATCAGTACCCAAATCCCACTTGGCTCACCAAATTTTGATCTTCTAGGTTGAAGCGTTCGTCTACAGTAGCAGTTTTTATATTTAGGTCTCCCTCTGTTCTCTCCTATATAGATAGATGAATTTGGAACTTTAAATCCAACATGGTTTGTAGTAGCTCTTTGAAACTTGACAAAATAAAGGAGTTCTCAGTTTTGTCTCTATGGTTTGTTTCCTCTTCAAGTAGCCCTAGGCACAGACTGTGGAAAGCACTTTCATTGAGATGGGTTGCCAAGCTTCTAAGAAATAACGAGTTTCCGAAATACCAGCAAAAATTTTTTCACCCAATCTTGATGATTCTTGGTGGTAATGATCAGTACACAGATCCCACTTGGCTCACCAGATTTTGTTCTTCTAGGTTGAAGCGTTCGTCTACAGTAGCAGTTTTAATATTTAGGTTTCACTCTTTTCTCTCATATATAGATAGATGAATTTGGAACTCTAAATCCAACATGGTTTGTAGTAGCTCTTTGAAACTGGAAAAAATAAAGGAGTTCTCAGTTTTCTCTCTATGGTTTGTTTCCTCTTCAAGTAGCCCTAGGCACAGACTGTGGAAAAGCACATTCATTGAGAGTGGTTGCCAGGCTTCTAAGAAATTACAAGTTTCCGAAATACCAGCAAATATTTTTTCACCCAATCTTGATGATTCTTGGTGGTAATGATCACTACACAAATCCCACTAGGCTCACCAATTTTTGTTCTTCTAGGTTGAAGCGTTCGTCTACAGTAGCTGTTTTTATATTTAGGTTTCTCTCTGTTCTCTCCTATATAGATAGATGAATTTGGAACTCTAAATCCAACATGGATTGTAGTAGCTCTTTGAAACTTGACAAAATAAAGGAGTTCTCAGTTTTGTCTCTATGGTTTGTTTCCTCTTCAAGTAGCCTAGGCACAGACTGTGGAAAAGCACTTTCATTGAGAGGGGTTGCCAAGCTTTTAAGAAATAACTAGTTTCCGAAATACCAGCAAAAATTTTTTCACCCAAACTTGATGATTCTTGGTGGTAATGATCAGTACACAGATCCCACTTGGCTCACCAGATTTTGTTCTTCTAGGTTGAAGCGTTCGTCTACAGTAGCAGTTTTTATATTTAGGTTTCACTCTTTTCTCTCATATATAGATAGATGAATTTGGAACTCTAAATCCAACATGGTTTGTAGTAGCTCTTTGAAACTTGACAAAATAAAGGAGTTCTGAGTTTTGTCTCTATGGTTTGTTTCCTCTTCAAGTAGCCCTAGGCACAGACTGTGAAAAGCACTTTCATTGAGAGGGGTTGCCAAGCTTTAAGAAATAATGAGTTTCCGAAATATCAGCAAATATTTTTTCACCCAATCTTGATGATAGTTGGTGGTAATGATCAGTACACTAATCCCACTTGGCTCACCAAATTTTGTTCTTCTAGGTTGAAACGTTGGTCTACAATAGCAGTTTTTATATTTAGGTTTCCCTCTGTTCTCTCCTATATAGATAGAAGAATTTGGAACACTAAATCCAACAGGGTTTATAGTAGCTCTTTGAAACTTGACAAAATAAAGGAGTTCTCAGTTTTCTCTCTATGGTTTGTTTCCTCTTCAAGTAGCCCTAGGCACAGACTGTAGAAAAGCACATTAATTGAGAGTGGTTGCCAGGCTTCTAAGAAATTACAAGTTTCCGAAATACCAGCAAATATTTTTTCACCCAATCTTGATGATTCTTGGTGGTAATGATCACTACACAAATCCCACTAGGCTCACCAATTTTTGTTCTTCTAGGTTGAAGCGTTCGTCTACAGTAGCTGTTTTTATATTTAGGTTTCTCTCTGTTCTCTCCTATATAGATAGATGAATTTGGAACTCTAAATCCAACATGGATTGTAGTAGCTCTTTGAAACTTGACAAATAAAGGAGTTCTCAGTTTTGTCTCTATGGTTTGTTTCCTCTTCAAGTAGCCTAGGCACAGACTGTGGAAAAGCACTTTCATTGAGAGGGGTTGCCAAGCTTTTAAGAAATAACTAGTTTCCAAAATACCAGCAAAAATTTTTTCACCCAATCTTGATGATTCTTGGTGGTAATGATCAGTACACAGATCCCACTTGGCTCACCAGATTCTGTTCTTCTAGGTTGAAGCGTTCGTCTACAGTAGCTGTTTTTATATTTAGGTTTCTCTCTGTTCTCTTTTATATAGATAGATGAATTTGGAACTCTAAATCCAACATGGATTGTAGTAGCTCCTTGAAACTTGACAAAATAAAGGAGTTCTCAGTTTTGTCTCTATGGTTTGTTTCCACTTCAAGTATCCCTAGGCACAGACTGTGGAAAAGCACTTTCATTGAGAGGGGTTGCCAAGCTTCTAAGAAATAACGAGTTTCCGAAATACCAGCAAATATTTTTTCAGCCAATCTTGATGATAGTTGGTGGTAATGATCAGTACACAAATCCCACTTGGCTCACCAAATTTTGTTCTTCTAGGTTGAAGCGTTCGTCTAAAGTAGCAGTTTTTATATTTTGTTTCCCTCTGTTCTCTCCTATATACATAGATGAATTTGGAACTCTAAATCCAACATGGATTGTAGTAGCTCTTTGAAACTTGAAAAAATAAAGGAGTTCTCAGTTTTGTCTCTATGGTTTGTTTCCTCTTCAAGTAGCCCTAGGCACAGACTGTGGAAAAGCATTTTCATTGAGAGGGGTTGCCAAGCTTCTAAGAAATTACGATTTTCCGAAATACCAGCAAATATTTATTCACCCAATCTTGATGATACTTGGTGGTAATGATCAGTACCCAAATCCCACTTGGCTCACCAAATTTTGATCTTCTAGGTTGAAGCGTTCGTCTACAGTAGCAGTTTTTATATTTATGTCTCCCTCTGTTCTCTCCTATATAGATAGATGAATTTGGAACTTTAAATCCAACATGGTTTGTATTAGCTCTTTGAAACTTGACAAAATAAAGGAGTTCTCAGTTTTGTCTCTATGGTTTGTTTCCTCTTCAAGTAGCCCTAGGCACAGACTGTGGAAAGCACTTTCATTGAGATGGGTTGCCAAGCTTCTAAGAAATAACGAGTTTCCAAAATACCAGCAAATATTTTTTCACCCAATCTTGATGATACTTGGTGGTAATGATCAGTACACAAATCCCACTTGGCTCACCAAATTTTGTTCTTCTAGGTTGAAACGTTGGTCTACAATAGCAGCTTTTATATTTAGGTTTCCCTCTGTTCTCTCCTATATAGATAGAAGAATTTGGAACACTAAATCCAACAGGGTTTATAGTAGCTCTTTGAAACTTGACAAAATAAAGGAGTTCTCAGTTTTCTCTCTATGGTTTGTTTCCTCTTCAAGTAGCCCTAGGCACAGACTGTGGAAAAGCACATTCATTGAGAGTGGTTGCCAGGCTTCTAAGATATTACAAGTTTCCGAAATACCAGCAAATATTTTTTCACCCAATCTTGATGATTCTTGGTGGTAATGATCACTACACAAATCCCACTAGGCTCACCAATTTTTGTTCTTCTAGGTTGAAGCGTTCGTCTACAGTAGCTGTTTTTATATTTAGGTTTCTCTCTGTTCTCTCCTATATAGATAGATGAATTTGGAACTCTAAATCCAACATGGATTGTAGTAGCTCTTTGAAACTTGACAAAATAAAGGAGTTCTCAGTTTTGTCTCTATGGTTTGTTTCCTCTTCAAGTAGCCTAGGCACAGACTGTGGAAAAGCACTTTCATTGAGAGGGGTTGCCAAGCTTTTAAGAAATAACTAGTTTCCGAAATACCAGCAAAAATTTTTTCACCCAATCTTGATGATTCTTGGTGGTAATGATCAGTACACAGATCCAACTTGCCTCACCAGATTTTGTTCTTCTAGGTTGAAGCGTTCGTCTACAGTAGCAGTTTTTATATTTAGGTTTCACTCTTTTCTCTCATATATAGATAGATGAATTTGGAGCTCTAAATCCAACATGGTTTGTAGTAGCTCTTTGAAACTTGACAAAATAAAGGAGTTCTGAGTTTTGTCTCTATGGTTTGTTTCCTCTTCAAGTAGCCCTAGGCACAGACTGTGAAAAGCACTTTCATTGAGAGGGGTTGCCAAGCTTTAAGAAATAATGAGTTTCCGAAATATCAGCAAATATTTTTTCACCCAATCTTGATGATAGTTGGTGGTAATGATCAGTACACTAATCCCACTTGGCTCACCAAATTTTGTTCTTCTAGGTTGAAACGTTGGTCTACAATAGCAGTTTTTATATTTAGGTTTCCCTCTGTTCTCTCCTATATAGATAGAAGAATTTGGAACACTAAATCCAACAGGGTTTATAGTAGCTCTTTGAAACTTGACAAAATAAAGGAGTTCTCAGTTTTCTCTCTATGGTTTGTTTCCACTTCAAGTAGCCCTAGGCACAGACTGTAGAAAAGCACATTAATTGAGAGTGGTTGCCAGGCTTCTAAGAAATTACAAGTTTCCGAAATACCAGCAAATATTTTTTCACCCAATCTTGACGATTCTTGGTGGTAATGATCACTACACAAATCCCACTAGGCTCACCAATTTTTGTTCTTCTAGGTTGAAGCGTTCGTCTACAGTAGCTGTTTTTATATTTAGGTTTCTCTCTGTTCTCTCCTATATAGATAGATGAATTTGGAACTCTAAATCCAACATGGATTGTAGTAGCTCTTTGAAACATGACAAAATAAAGGAGTTCTCAGTTTTGTCTCTATGGTTTGTTTCCTCTTCAAGTAGCCTAGGCACAGACTGTGGAAAAGCACTTTCATTGAGAGGGGTTGCCAAGCTTTTAAGAAATAACTAGTTTCCGAAATACCAGCAAAAATTTTTTCACCCAATCTTGATGATTCTTGGTGGTAATGATCAGTACACAGATCCCACTTGGCTCACCAGATTCTGTTCTTCTAGGTTGAAGCGTTCGTCTACAGTAGCTGTTTTTATATTTAGGTTTCTCTCTGTTCTCTTTTATATAGATAGATGAATTTGGAACTCTAAATCCAACATGGATTGTAGTAGCTCCTTGAAACTTGACAAAATAAAGGAGTTCTCAGTTTTGTCTCTATGGTTTGTTTCCACTTCAAGTAGCCCTAGGCACAGACTGTGGAAAAGCACTTTCATTGAGAGGGGTTGCCAAGCTTCTAAGAAATAACGAGTTTCCGAAATACCAGCAAATATTTTTTCAGCCAATCTTGATGATAGTTGGTGGTAATGATCAGTACACAAATCCCACTTGGCTCACCAAATTTTGTTCTTCTAGGTTGAAGCGTTCGTCTAAAGTAGCAGTTTTTATATTTTGTTTCCCTCTGTTCTCTCCTATATACATAGATGAATTTGGAACTCTAAATCCAACATGGATTGTAGTAGCTCTTTGAAACTTGAAAAAATAAAGGAGTTCTCAGTTTTGTCTCTATGGTTTGTTTCCTCTTCAAGTAGCCCTAGGCACAGACTGTGGAAAAGCATTTTCATTGAGAGGGGTTGCCAATCTTCTAAGAAATTACGATTTTCCGAAATACCAGCAAATATTTATTCACCCAATCTTGATGATACTTGGTGGTAATGATCAGTACCCAAATCCCACTTGGCTCACCAAATTTTGATCTTCTAGGTTGAAGCGTTCGTCTACAGTAGCAGTTTTTATATTTAGGTCTCCCTCTGTTCTCTCCTATATAGATAGATGAATTTGGAACTTTAAATCAAACAAGGTTTGTAGTAGCTCTTTGAAACTTGACAAAATAAAGGAGTTCTCAGTTTTGTCTCTATGGTTTGTTTCCTCTTCAAGTACCCCTAGGCACAGACTGTGGAAAGCACTTTCATTGAGATGGGTTGCCAAGCTTCTAAGAAATAACGAGTTTCCGAAATACCAGCAAAAATTTTTTCACCCAATCTTGATGATTCTTGGTGGTAATGATCAGTACACAGATCCCACTTGGCTCACCAGATTTTGTTCTTCTAGGTTGAAGCGTTCGTCTACAGTAGCAGTTTTTATATTTAGGTTTCACTCTTTTCTCTCATATATAGATAGATGAATTTGGAACTCTAAATCCAACATGGTTTGTAGTAGCTCTTTGAAACTGGAAAAAATAAAGGAGTTCTCAGTTTTGTCTCTATGGTTTGTTTCCTCTTCAAGTAGCCCTAGGCACAGACTGTGGAAAGCACTTTCATTGAGATGGGTTGCCAAGCTTCTAAGAAATAACGAGTTTCCAAAATACCAGCAAATATTTTTTCACCCAATCTTGATGATACTTGGTGGTAATGATCAGTACACAAATCCCACTTGGCTCACCAAATTTTGTTCTTCTAGGTTGAAACGTTGGTCTACAATAGCAGTTTTTATATTTAGGTTTCCCTCTGTTCTCTCCTATATAGATAGAAGAATTTGGAACACTAAATCCAACAGGGTTTATAGTAGCTCTTTGAAACTTGACAAAATAAAGGAGTTCTCAGTTTTCTCTCTATGGTTTGTTTCCTCTTCAAGTAGCCCTAGGCACAGACTGTGGAAAAGCACATTCATTGAGAGTGGTTGCCAGGCTTCTAAGAAATTACAAGTTTCCGAAATACCAGCAAATATTTTTTCACCCAATCTTGATGATTCTTGGTGGTAATGATCACTACACAAATCCCACTAGGCTCACCAATTTTTGTTCTTCTAGGTTGAAGCGTTCGTCTACAGTAGCTGTTTTTATATTTAGGTTTCTCTCTGTTCTCTCCTATATAGATAGATGAATTTGGAACTCTAAATCCAACATGGATTGTAGTAGCTCTTTGAAACTTGACAAAATAAAGGAGTTCTCAGTTTTGTCTCTATGGTTTGTTTCCTCTTCAAGTAGCCTAGGCACAGACTGTGGAAAAGCACTTTCATTGAGAGGGGTTGCCAAGCTTTTAAGAAATAACTAGTTTCCGAAATACCAGCAAAAATTTTTTCACCCAATCTTGATGATTCTTGGTGGTAATGATCAGTACACAGATCCCACTTGGCTCACCAGATTTTGTTCTTCTAGGTTGAAGCGTTCGTCTACAGTAGCAGTTTTTATATTTAGGTTTCACTCTTTTCTCTCATATATAGATAGATGAATTTGGAACTCTAAATCCAACATGGTTTGTAGTAGCTCTTTGAAACTTGACAAAATAAAGGAGTTCTGAGTTTTGTCTCTATGGTTTGTTTCCTCTTCAAGTAGCCCTAGGCACAGACTGTGAAAAGCACTTTCATTGAGAGGGGTTGCCAAGCTTTAAGAAATAATGAGTTTCCGAAATATCAGCAAATATTTTTTCACCCAATCTTGATGATAGTTGGTGGTAATGATCAGTACACTAATCCCACTTGGCTCACCAAATTTTGTTCTTCTAGGTTGAAACGTTGGTCTACAATAGCAGTTTTTATATTTAGGTTTCCCTCTGTTCTCTCCTATATAGATAGAAGAATTTGGAACACTAAATCCAACAGGGTTTATAGTAGCTCTTTGAAACTTGACAAAATAAAGGAGTTCTCAGTTTTCTCTCTATGGTTTGTTTCCTCTTCTAGTAGCCCTAGGCACAGACTGTGGAAAAGCACTTTCATTGAGTGGTGTTGCCAAGCTTCTACGAAATTACGAATTTCCGAAATACCAGCAAATATTTTTTCACCCAATCTTGATGTTACTTGGTCGTAATGATCAGTACACAAATCGCACTTGGCTCACCAAATTTCGTTCTTCTAGGTTGAAGCGTTCGTATACAGTAGCAGTTTTGATATTTAGTTTTCCCTCTGTTCTCTCCTATATAGATAGATGAATTTGGAACTCTAAATCCAACATGGTTTGTAGTAGCTCTTTGAAACTTGACAAAATAATAGTTTTCTCAGTTTTGTCTCTATGGTTTGTTTCCTCTTCAAGAAGCCCTAGGCACACACTGTGGAAAAGCACTTTCATTGAGAGGGGTTGCCATGATTCTAAGAAATAACGAGGTTCCGAAATACCAGCAAATATTTTTTCACCCAATCTTGATGATACTCGTTGCTAATGATCAGTACACAAATCCCACTTGGCTCAACAAATTTTGTTCTTCTAGGTTGAAGCGTTCGTCTACAGTAGCAGTTTTTATATTTAGGTTTCCCTCTGTTCTCTCCTATATAGATAGATGAATTTGGAACTCTAAATCCAACACGGTTTGTAGTAGCTCTTTGAAACTTGAAAAAATAAAGGAGTTCTCAGTTTTGTCTCTATGGTTTGTTTCCTCTTCAAGTAGCCCTAGGCACAGACTGTGGAAAGCACTTTCATTGAGATGGGTTGCCAAGCTTCTAAGAAATAACGAGTTTCCGAAATACCAGCAAATATTTTTTCACCCAATCTTGATGATTCTTTGTGGTAATGATCAGAACACAAATCCCAGTTGGCTCACCAAATTTTGTACTTCTAGGTTGAAGCGTTCGTCTACAACAGCAGTTTTTATATTTAGGTTTCCCTCTGTTCTCTCCTATATAGATAGATGAATTTGGAATACTAAATCCAACAGGGTTTATAGTAGCTCTTTGAACTTGACAAAATAAAGGAGTTCTCAGTTTTCTCTCTATGGATTGTTTTCTCTTCAAGTAGCCCTAGGCACACACTGTGGAAAAGCAGTTTCATTGAGAGGGGTTGCAAGCTTCTTAGAAATAACGAGTTTCCGAAATACCAGCAAATATTTTTTCACCCAATCTTGATGATACTTGGTGGTAATGATCAGTACACAAATCCCACTTGGCTCACCAAATTTTGTTCTTCTAGGTTGTAGCGTTCGTCTACAGTAGCAGTTTTTATATTTAGGTTTCCCTCTGTTCTCTTCTATATAGATAGATGAATTTGGAACTCTAAATCCAACATGGTTTGTAGTAGCTGGTTGAATCTTGACAAAATAAAGTAGTTCTCCGTTTTGTCTCTATGGTTTGTTTCCTCTTCAAGTAGCCCTAGGCACAGACTGTGGAAAAGCACTTTCATTGAGAGGTGTTGCCAAGCTTCTAAGAAATTACGAATTTCCGAACTACCAGCAAATATTTTTTCACCCAATCTTGATGTTACTTGGTCGTAATGATCAGTACACAAATCGCACTTGGCTCACCAAATTTTGTTCTTCTAGGTTGAAGCGTTCGTCTACAGTAGCAGTTTTGATATTTAGTTTTCCCTCTGTTCTCTCCTGTATAGATAGATGAATTTGGAACTCTAAATCCAACATGGTTTTCAGTAGCTCTTTGAAAATTGACAAAATAAAGGAGTTCTCAGTTTTGTCTCTACGGATTGTTTCCTCTTCAAGTAGCCCTAGGCACACACAGTGGAAAAGCAGTTTCATTGAGAGGGGTTGCCAAGCTTCTAAGAAATAACGAGTTTCCGAAATACCAGCAAATATTTTTTCACCCAATATTGATGATACTTGGTGGTAATGATCAGGACACAAATCCCACTTGGCTCACCAAATTTTGTTCTTCTAGGTTGAAGCATTCGTCTACAGTAGCGGTTTTTCTATTTAGGTATCCCTCTGTTCTCTCCTATATACATAGATGAATTTGGAACTCTAAATCCAACATGGATTGTAGTAGCTCTTTGAAACTTGAAAAAATAAAGGAGTTCTCAGTTTTGTCTCTATGGTTTGTTTCCTCTTCAAGTAGTCCTAGGCACAGACTGTGGAAAAGCACTTTCATTGAGAGGGGTTGCCAAGCTTCTAAGAAATTAGGAGTTTCCGAAATACCAGCAAATATTTTTTCACCCAATCTTGATGATTTTTGGTGGTAATGATCAGGACACAAATCCCAGTTGGCTCACCAAATTTTGTTCTTCTATGTTGAAGCGTTCGTCTACAGTAGCAGTTTTTATATTTAGGTTTCCCTCTGTTCTCTCCTATATAGATAGATGAATTTGGAACACTAAATCCAACAGGGTTTATAGTAGCTCTTTGAAACTTGACAAAATAAAGGAGTTCTCAGTTTTGTCTCTATTGTTTGTTTCCTCTTCAAGTAGCCCTAGGAACAGACTGTGGAAAAGCACTTTCATTGAGAGGGGTTGCCAAGCTTCTAAGAAATAAAGAGTTTCCGAAATACCAGCAAATATTTTTTCACCCAATCTTGATGATACTTGGTGGTAATGATCAGTACACAAATCCCACTTGGCTCACCAAATTTTGTTCTTCTAGGTTGAAGCATTCGTCTACAGTAGCAGTTTTTATATTTAGGTTTCCCTCTGTTCTCTCCTATATAGATAGATGAATTTGGAACTGTAAATCCAACATGGTTTGTAGTAGCTCTTTGAAACTTGACAAAATAAAGGTGTTCTCAGTTTTGTCTCTATGGTTTGTTTCCTCTTCAAGTAGCCCTAGGCACAGAATGTGGAAAAGCACTTTCATTGAGAGGGGTTGCCAAGCTTCTAAGAAATTACGAGTTTCCGAAATACCAGCAAATATTTTTTCACCCAATCTTGATGATACTTGGTGGTAATGATCAGTACACAAATCCCACTTTGCTCACCAAATTTTGTTCTTCTAGGTTGAAGCGTTCGTCTACAGTAGCAGTTTTTATATTTAGGTTTTCCTCTGTTCTCTCCTGTATAGATAGATGAATTTGGAACTCTAAATCCAACATGGTTTGTAGTAGCTCTTTGAAAATTGACAAAATAAAGGAGTTCTCAGTTTTGTCTCTACAGATTGTTTCCTCTTCAAGTAGCCCTAGGCACACACAGTGGAAAAGCAGTTTCATTGAGAGGGGTAGCCAAGCTTCTAAGAAATAACGAGTTTCCGAAATACCAGCAAATATTTCTTCACCCAATCTTGATGATACTTGGTGGAAATGATCAGTACACAAATCCCACTCGGCTCACCAAATTTTGTTCTTCTAGGTTGAAGCGTTCGTCTACAGTAGCGGTTTTTATATTTAGGTATCCCTCTGTTCTCTCCTATATACATAGAAGAATTTGGAACTCTAAATCCAACATGGATTGTAGTAGCTCTTTGAAACTTGACCACATAAAGGAGTTCTCAGTTTTGTCTCTATGGTTTGTTTCCTCTTCAAGTAGCCCTATTCACAGACTGTGGAAAAGCACTTTCATTGAGAGGGGTTGCCAAGCTGCTAAGAAATTACGAGTTTCCGAAATACCAGCAAATATTTTTTCACCCCATCTTGATGATACTTGGTGGTAATGATCAGTACACAACTCCCACTTTGCTCACCAAATTTTGTTCTTCTAGGTTGAAGCATTCGTCTACAGTAGCAGTTTTTATATATAGGTTTCATTCTGTTCTCTCCTATTTAGATAGATGAATTTGGAACTCTAAATCCAACATGGTTTTTAGTAGCTCTTTGAAACTTGAAAAAATAAAGGAGTTCTCAGTTTTGTCTCTATGGTTTGTTTCCTCTTCAAGTTGCCCTAGGCACAGACAGTGGAAAAGCACTTTCATTGAGAGGGGTTGCCAAGCTTCTAAGAAATGACGAGTTTCCGAAATACCAGCAAATATTTTTTCAGCCAATCTTGATGATACCTGTTGCTGATGATCAGTACACAAATCCCACTTGGCTCACCAAATTCTGTTCTTCTAGGTTGAAGCGTTCGTCTACAGTAGCAGTTTTTATATTTAGGTTTCCCTCTGTTCTCTCCTATTTAGATAGATGAATTTGGAACTCTAAATCCAACATGGTTTTTAGTAGCTCTTTGAAACTTGAAAAAATAAAGGAGTTCTCAGTTTTGTCTCTATGGTTTGTTTCCTCTTCAAGTTGCCCTAGGCACAGACAGTGGAAAAGCACTTTCATTGAGAGGGGTTGCCAAGCTTCTAAGAAATGACGAGTTTCCGAAATACCAGCAAATATTTTTTCAGCCAATCTTGATGATACCTGTTGCTGATGATCAGTACACAAATCCCACTTGGCTCACCAAAGTCTGTTCTTCTAGGTTGAAGCGTTCGTCTACAGTAGCAGTTTTTATATTTAGGTTTCCCTCTGTTCTCTCCTATACAGATAGATGAATTTGGAACTCTAAATCCAACATGGTTTGTAGTAGCTCTTTGAAACGTGACAAAATAAAGGAGTTCTCAATTTTGTCTCTATGGTTTGTTTCCTCTTCAAGTAGCCCTAGGCACAGACTGAGGAAAAGCACTTTCATTGAGAGGGGTTGCCAAGCTTCTAAGAAATTACGAGTTTCCGAAATACCAGCAAATATTTTTTCACCCAATCATGATGATACTTGGTGGTAATGATCAGTACACAAATCCCACTTGGCTCACGAAATTTTGTTCTTCTAGGTTGAAGCGTTCGTCTACAGTAGCAGTTTTTATATTTAGGTTTCCCTCTGTTCTCTCCTGTATAGATAGATGAATTTGGAACTCTAAATCCAACATGGTTTGTAGTAGCTCTTTGAAACTTGAGAAAATAAATGAGTTCTCAGTTTTGTCTCTATGGATTGTTTTCTCTTCAAGTAGCCCTAGGCACAGACTGTGGAAAAGCACTTTCATTGAGAGGGGTTGCCAAGCTTCTAAGAAATTACGAGTTTCCGAAATACCAGCAAATATTTTTTCACCCAATCTTGAAGATACATGGTGGTAATGATCAGTACAAAAATCCCACTTGGCTCACCAAATTTTGTTCTTCTAGGTTGAAGCGTTCGTCTACAGTAGCAGTTTTTATATTTAGGTTTCCCTCTGTTCTCTCCTGTATAGATATATGAATTTGGAACTCTAAATCCAACATGGTTTTTAGTAGCTCTTTGAAAATTGACAAAATAAAGGAGTTCTCAGTTTTGTCTCTACGGATTGTTTCCTCTTCAAGAAGCCCTAGGCACACACAGTGGAAAAGCAGTTTCATTGAGAGGGGTTGCCAAGCTTCTAAGAAATAACGAGTTTCCGAAATACCAGCAAATATTTTTTCACCCAATCTTGATGATACTTGGTGGTAATGATCAGTACACAAATCCCACTAGGCTCACCAAATTTTGTTCTTCTAGGTTGAAGCATTCGTCTACAGTAGCGGTTTTTATATTTAGGTTTCCCTCTGTTCTCTCCTATATAGATAGATGAATTTGGAACTCTAAATCCAACGTGTTTTGTAGTAGCTCTTTGAAACTTGACAAAATAAAGGAGTTCTCAGTTTTGTCTTTATGGTTTGTTTCCTCTTCAAGTAGCCCTAGGCACAGACTGTGGAAAGCACTTTCATTGAGATGGGTGCCAAGCTTCTAAGAAATAACGAGTTTCCGAAATACCAGCAAATATTTTTTCACCCAATCTTGATGATTGTAGGTAGTAATGATCAGGACACAAATCCCAGTTGGCTCACCAAATTTTGTTCTTCTAGGTTGAAGCGTTCGTCTACAATAGCAGTTTTTATATTTAGGTTTCCCTCTGTTCTCTCCTATATAGATAGATGAATTTGGAACACTAAATCCAACAGGGTTTATAGTAGCTCTTTGAAACTTGACAAAATAAAGGAGTTCTCAGTTTTCTCTCTATGGTTTGTTTCCTCTTCAAGTAGCCCTAGGCACAGAATGTGGAAAAGCACTTTCATTGAGAGGGGTTGCCAAGCTTCTAAGAAATAACGAGTTTCCGAAATACCAGCAAATATTTTTTCACCCAATCTTGATGATACTTGGTGCTAATGATCAGTACACAAATCCCACTTGGCTCACCAAATTTTGTTCTTCTAGGTTGAAGCGTTCGTCTACAGTAGCAGTTTTTATATTTAGGTTTCCCTCTGTTCTCTCCCGTATAGATAGATGAATTTGGAACTCTAAATCCAACATGGTTTTTAGTAGCTCTTTGAAAACTGACAAAATAAAGGAGTTCTCAGTTTTGTCTCTACAGATTGTTTCCTCTTCAAGTAGCCCTAGGCACACACAGTGGAAAAGCAGTTTCATTGAGAGGGGTAGCCAAGCTTCTAAGAAATAACGAGTTTCCGAAATACCAGCAAATATTTCTTCACCCAATCTTGATGATACTTGGTGGAAATGATCAGTACACAAATCCCACTCGGCTCACCAAATTTTGTTCTTCTAGGTTGAAGCGTTCGTCTACAGTAGCGGTTTTTATATTTAGGTATCCCTCTGTTCTCTCCTATATACATAGAAGAATTTGGAACTCTAAATCCAACATGGATTGTAGTAGCTCTTTGAAACTTGACCAAATAAAGGAGTTCTCAGTTTTGTCTCTATGGTTTGTTTCCTCTTCAAGTAGCCCTATTCACAGACTGTGGAAAAGCACTTTCATTGAGAGGGGTTGCCAAGCTTCTAAGAAATTACGAGTTTCCGAAATACCAGCAAATATTTTTTCACCCCATCTTGATGATACTTGGTGGTAATGATCAGTACACAACTCCCACTTTGCTCACCAAATTTTGTTCTTCTAGGTTGAAGCATTCGTCTACAGTAGCAGTTTTTATATATAGGTTTCATTCTGTTCTCTCCTATTTAGATAGATGAATTTGGAACTCTAAATCCAACATGGTTTTTAGTAGCTCTTTGAAACTTGAAAAAATAAAGGAGTTCTCAGTTTTGTCTCTATGGTTTGTTTCCTCTTCAAGTTGCCCTAGGCACAGACAGTGGAAAAGCACTTTCATTGAGAGGGGTTGCCAAGCTTCTAAGAAATGACGAGTTTCCGAAATACCAGCAAATATTTTTTCAGCCAATCTTGATGATACCTGTTGCTGATGATCAGTACACAAATCCCACTTGGCTCACCAAATTCTGTTCTTCTAGGTTGAAGCGTTCGTCTACAGTAGCAGTTTTTATATTTAGGTTTCCCTCTGTTCTCTCCTATACAGATAGATGAATTTGGAACTCTAAATCCAACATGGTTTGTAGTAGCTCTTTGAAACGTGACAAAATAAAGGAGTTCTCAATTTTGTCTCTATGGTTTGTTTCCTCTTCAAGTAGCCCTGGCACAGACTGAGGAAAAGCACATTCATTGAGAGGGGTTGCCAAGCTTCTAAGAAATTACGAGTTTCCGAAATACCAGCAAATATTTTTTCACCCAATCATGATGATCCTTGGTTTTAATGATCAGTACACAAATCCCACTTGGCTCACCAAATTTTGTTCTTCTAGGTTGAAGCGTTCGTCTACAGTAGCAGTTTTTATATTTAGGTTTCCCTCTGTTCTCTCCTGTATAGATAGATGAATTTGGAACTCTAAATCCAACATGGTTTGTAGTAGCTCTTTGAAACTTGAGAAAATAAATGAGTTCTCAGTTTTGTCTCTATGGATTGTTTTCTCTTCAATTAGCCCTAGGCACAGACTGTGGAAAAGCACTTTCATTGAGAGGGGTTGCCAAGCTTCTAATAAATTACGAGTTTCCGAAATTCCAGCAAATATTTTTTCACCCAATCTTGAAGATACATGGTGGTAATGATCAGTACAAAAATCCCACTTGGCTCACCAAATTTTGTTCTTCTAGGTTGAAGCGTTCGTCTACAGTAGCAGTTTTTATATTTAGGTTTCCCTCTGTTCTCTCCTGTATTGATAGATGAATTTGGAACTCTAAATCCAACATGGTTTTTAGTAGCTCTTTGAAAATTGACAAAATAAAGGAGTTCTCAGTTTTGTCTCTACGGATTGTTTCCTCTTCAAGAAGCCCTAGGCACACACAGTGGAAAAGCAGTTTCATTGAGAGGGGTTGCCAAGCTTCTAAGAAATAACGAGTTTCCGAAATACCAGCAAATATTTTTTCACCCAATCTTGATGATACTTGGTGGTAATGATCAGTACACAAATCCCACTTGGCTCACCAAATTTTGTTCTTCTAGGTTGAAGCATTCGTCTACAGTAGCAGTTTTTATATTTAGGTTTCCCTATGTTCTCTCCTGTATAGATAAATGAATTTGGAACTCTAAATCCAACATGGTTTTTAGTAGCTCTTTGAAAATTGACAAAATAAAGGAGTTCTCAGTTTTGTCTCTACGGATTGTTTCCTCTTCAAGAAGCCCTAGGCACACACAGTGGAAAAGCACTTTCATTGAGAGGGGTTGCCAAGCTTCTAAGAAATTACGAGTTTCCGAAATTACCAGCAAATATTTTTTCAGCCAATCATGATGATACCTGTTGCTGATGATCAGTACACAAATCCCACTTGGCTCACCAAATTCTGTTCTTCTAGGTTGAAGCGTTCGTCTACAGTAGCAGTTTTTATATTTAGGTTTCCCTCTGTTCTCTCCTATTTAGATAGATGAATTTGGAACTCTAAATCCAACATGGTTTTTAGTAGCTCTTTGAAACTTGAAAAAATAAAGGAGTTCTCAGTTTTGTCTCTATGGTTTGTTTCCTCTTCAAGTTGCCCTAGGCACAGACAGTGGAAAAGCACTTTCATTGAGAGGGGTTGCCAAGCTTCTAAGAAATGACGAGTTTCCGAAATACCAGCAAATATTTTTTCAGCCAATCTTGATGATACCTGTTGCTGATGATCAGTACACAAATCCCACTTGGCTCACCAAATTCTGTTCTTCTAGGTTGAAGCGTTCGTCTAGAGTAGCAGTTTTTATATTTAGGTTTCCCTCTGTTCTCTCCTATAGATAGATGAATTTGGAACTCTAAATCCAACATGGTTTTTTTAGCTCTTTGAAACTTGACAAAATAAAGGAGTTCTCAGTTTTGTCTCTATGGTTTGTTTCCTCTTCAAGTAGCCCTAGGCACAGACTGTGGAAAAGCACTTTCATTGAAAGGGGTTGCCAAGCTTCTAAGAAATTACGAGTTTCCGAAATACCAGCAAATATTTTTTCACCCAATCTTGATGATACATGGTGGTAATGATCAGTACACAAATCCCACTTGGCTCACCAAATTTTGTTCTTCTAGGTTGAAGCGTTCGTCTACAGTAGCAGTTTTTATATTTAGGTTTCCCTCTGTTCTCTCCTGTATAGACAGATGAATTTGGAACTCTAAATCCAACATGGTTTGTAGTAGCACGTTGAAAATTGACAAAATAAAGGAGTTCTCAGTTTTGTCTCTATGGATTGTTTCCTCTTCAAGTAGCCCTAGGCACAGACTGTGGAAAAGCACTTTCATTGAGAGGGGTTGCCAAGCTTCTAAGAAATTACGAGTTTCCGAAATACCAGCAAATATTTTTTCACCCAATCTTGATGATACTTGGTGGTAATGATCAGTACACAAATCCCACTTTGCTCACCAAATTTTGTTCTTCTAGGTTGAAGCGTTCGTCTACACTAGCAGTTTTTATATTTAGGTTTCCCTCTGTTCTCTCCTATATAGATAGATGAATTTGGAACTCTAAATCCAACATGGTTTTTAGTAGCTCTTTGAAAATTGACAAAATAAAGGAGTTCTCAGTTTTGTCTCTATGGTTTGTTTCCTCTTCAAGTAGCCCTAGGCACAGACTGTGGAAAGCACTTTAATTGAGAGTGGTTGCCAAGCTTCTACGAAATATCGAGTTTCCGAAATACCAGCAAATATTTTTTCACCCAATCTTGATGATACTTGGTGGTAATGATCAGTACACAAATCCCACTTGGCTCACCAAATTTTGTTCTTCTAGGTTGAAGCGTTCGTCTACAGTAGCAGTTTTTATATTTAGGTTTCCCTCTGTTCTCTCCTATATACATAGATGAATTTGGAACTCTAAATCCAACATGGTTGGTAGTAGCTCTATGAAACTTGACAAAATACAGGAGTTCTCAGTTTTGTCTCTATGGTTTGTTTCCTCTTCAAGTAGCCCTAGGCACAGAATGTGGAAAAGCACTTTCATTGAGAGGGGTTGCCAATCTTCTAAGAAATTACGAGTTTCCGAAATACCAGCAAATATTTTTTCACCCAATCTTGATGATACTAGGTGGTAATGATCAGTAAACAAATCCCACTTTGCTCACCAAATTTTGTTCTGCTAGGTTGAAGCATTCGTCTACAGTAGCAGTTTTTATAAATAGGTTTCATTCTGTTCTCTCCTATTTAGATAGATGAATTTGGAACTCTAAATCCAACATGGTTTTTTTAGCTCTTTGAAACTTGACAAAATAAAGGAGTTCTCAGTTTTGTCTCTATGGTTTGTTTCCTCTTCAAGTAGCCCTAGGCACAGACTGTGGAAAGCATTTTAATTGAGAGGGGTTGCCAAGCTTCTACGAAATATCGAGTTTCCGAAATACCAGCAAATATTTTTTCACCCAATCTTGATGATACTTGGTGGTAATGATCAGTACACAAATCCCACTTGGCTCACCAAATTTTGTTCTTCTAGGTTGAAGCGTTCGTCTACAGTAGCAGTTTTTAAATTTAGGTTTCCCTCTGTTCTCTCCTATATACATAGATGAATTTGGAACTCTAAATCCAACATGGTTGGTAGTAGCTCTTTGAAACTTGACAAAATAAAGGAGTTCTCAGTTTTGTCTCTATGGTTTGTTTCCTCTTCAAGTAGCCCTAGGCACAGAATGTGGAAAAGCACTTTCCTTGAGAGGGGTTGCCAAGCTTCTAAGAAATTACGAGTTTCCGAAATACCAGCAAATATTTTTTCACCCAATCTTGATGATACTAGGTGGTAATGATCAGTAAACAAATCCCACTTTGCTCACCAAATTTTGTTCTGCTAGGTTGAAGCATTCGTCTACAGTAGCAGTTTTTATAAATAGGTTTCATTCTGTTTTCTCCTATTTAGATAGATGAATTTGGAACTCTAAATCCAACATGGTTTTTTTAGCTCTTTGAAACTTGACAAAATAAAGGAGTTCTCAGTTTTGTCTCTATGGTTTGTTTCCTCTTCAAGTAGCCCTAGGCACAGACTGTGGAAAAGCACTTTCATTGAGAGGGGTTGCCAAGCTTCTAAGAAATTACGAGTTTCCGAAATACCAGCAAATATTTTTTCACCCAATCTTGATGATACATGGTGGTAATGATCAGTACACAAATCCCACTTGGCTCACCAAATTTTGTTCTTCTAGGTTGAAGCGTTCGTCTACAGTAGCTGTTTTTATATTTAGGTTTCCCTCTGTTCTCTCCTGTATAGATAGATGAATTTGGAACTCTAAATCCAACATGGTTTTTAGTAGCTCTTTGAAAATTGACAAAATAAAGGAGTTCTCAGTTTTGTCTCTACGGATTGTTTCCTCTTCAAGTAGCCCTAGGCACACACAGTGGAAAAGCAGTTTCATTGAGAGGGGTTGCCAAGCTTCTAAGAAATAACGAGTTTCCGAAATACCAGCAAATATTTTTTCACCCAAACTTGATGATACTTGGTCGTAATGATCAGTACACAAATCCCACTTGGCTCACCAAATTTTGTTCTTCTAGGTTGAAGCGTTCGTCTACAGTAGCGGTTTTTATATTTAGGTATCCCTCTGTTCTCTCCTATATACATAGATGAATTTGGAACTCTAAATCCAACATGGATTGTAGTAGCTCTTTGAAACTTGACAAAATAAAGGAGTTCTCAGTTTTGTCTCTATGGTTTGTTTCCTCTTCAAGTAGCCCTAGGCACAGACTGTGGAAAAGCACTTTCATTGAGAGGGGTTGCCAAGCTTCTAAGAAATTACGAGTTTCCGAAATACCAGCAAATATTGTTTCACCCAATCTTGATGATACTTGGTGGTAATGATCAGTACACAAATCCCACTTGGCTCACCAAATTTTGTTCTTCTAGGTTGAAGCGTTCGTCTACAGTAGCAGTTTTTATATTTAGGTTTCCCTCTCTTCCCTCCTATATAGATAGATGAATTTGGAACTCTAAATCCAACATGGTTTGTAGTAGCTTGTTGAAACTTGACAAAATAAAGTAGTTCTCCGTTTTGTCTCTATGGTTTGTTTCCGCTTCAAGTAGCCCTAGGCACAGACTGTGGAAAAGCACTTTCATTGAGAGGGGTTGCCAAGCTTTTAAGAAATTACGAATTTCCGAAATACCAGCAAATATTTTTTCACCCAATCTTGATGTCACTTGGTCGTAATGATCAGTACACAAATCCCACTTGGCTCACCAAATTTTGTTCTTCTAGGTTGAAGCGTTCGTCTACAGTAGCAGTTTTTATATTTAGGTTTCCCTCTGTTCTCTCCTATATAGATAGATGAATTTGGAACTCTAAATCCAACATGGTTTGTTGTAGCTGGTTGAAACTTGACAAAATAAAGTAGTTCTCCGTTTTGTCTCTATGGTTTGTTTCCTCTTCTAGTAGCCCTAGGCACAGACTGTGGAAAAGCACTTTCATTGAGTGGTGTTGCCAAGCTTCTACGAAATTACGAATTTCCGAAATACCAGCAAATATTTTTTCACCCAATCTTGATGTTACTTGGTCGTAATGATCAGTACACAAATCGCACTTGGCTCACCAAATTTTGTTCTTCTAGGTTGAAGCGTTCGTCTACAGTAGCAGTTTTTATATATAGGTTTCATTCTGTTCTCTCCTATTTAGATAGATGAATTTGGAACTCTAAATCCAACATGGTTTTTAGTAGCTCTTTGAAACTTTACAAAATAAAGGAGTTCTCAGTTTTGTCTCTATGGTTTGTTTCCTCTTCAAGTAGCCCTAGGCACAGACTGTGGAAAAGCACTTTCATTGAGAGGGGTTGCCAAGCTTCTAAGAAATTACGAGTATCCGAAATACCAGCAAATATTTTTTTACCCAATCTTGATGATACTTGGTGGTAATGATCAGTACACAAATCCCACTTGGCTCACCAAATTTTGTTCTTCTAGGTTGAAGCGTTCGTCTACAGTAGCAGTTTTTATATTTAGGTTTCCCTCTGTTCCGTCCTATATACATAGATGAATTTGGAACTCTAAATCCAACATGGTTTTTTTAGCTCTTTGAAACTTGACAAAATAAAGGAGTTCTCAGTTTTGTCTCTATGGTTTGTTTCCTCTTCAAGTAGCCCTAGGCACAGACTGTGGAAAGCATTTTAATTGAGAGGGGTTGCCAAGCTTCTACGAAATATCGAGTTTCCGAAATACCAGCAAATATTTTTTCACCCAATCTTGATGATACTTGGTGGTAATGATCAGTACACAAATCCCACTTGGCTCACCAAATTTTGTTCTTCTAGGTTGAAGCGTTCGTCTACAGTAGCAGTTTTTAAATTTAGGTTTCCCTCTGTTCTCTCCTATATAAATAGATGAATTTGGAACTCTAAATCCAACATGGTTGGTAGTAGCTCTTTGAAACTTGACAAAATAAAGGAGTTCTCAGTTTTGTCTCTATGGTTTGTTTCCTCTTCAAGTAGCCCTAGGCACAGAATGTGGAAAAGCACTTTCCTTGAGAGGGGTTGCCAAGCTTCTAAGAAATTACGAGTTTCCGAAATACCAGCAAATATTTTTTCACCCAATCTTGATGATACTAGGTGGTAATGATCAGTAAACAAATCCCACTTTGCTCACCAAATTTTGTTCTGCTAGGTTGAAGCATTCGTCTACAGTAGCAGTTTTTATAAATAGGTTTCATTCTGTTCTCTCCTATTTAGATAGATGAATTTGGAACTCTAAATCCAACATGGTTTTTTTAGCTCTTTGAAACTTGACAAAATAAAGGAGTTCTCAGTTTTGTCTCTATGGTTTGTTTCCTCTTCAAGTAGCCCTAGGCCCAGACTGTGGAAAAGCACTTTCATTGAGAGGGGTTGCCAAGCGTCTAAGAAATAACGAGTTTCCGAAATACCAGCAAATATTTTTTCAGCCAATCTTGATGATACCTGTTGCTGATGATCAGTACACAAATCCCACTTGGCTCACCAAATTCTGTTCTTCTAGGTTGAAGCGTTCGTCTACAGTAGCAGTTTTTATATTTAGGTGTCCCTCTGTTCTCTCCTATATAGATAGATGAATTTGGAACTCTAAATCCAACATGGTTTGTAGTAGCTCTTTGAAACTTGAAAAAATAAAGGAGTTCTCAGTTTTGTCTCTAAGGTTTGTTTCCTTTTCAAGTAGCCCTAGGCACAGACTGTGGAAAAGCACTTTCATTGAGAGGGGTGCCAAGCTTCTAAGAAATAAAGAATCCGAAATACCCGCAATATTTTTTCACCCAATCTTGATGATAATTGGTGGTAATGATGAGTACACAAATCCCACTTGGCTCACCAAATTTTGTTCTTCTAGGTTGAAGCGTTCGTCTACAGTAGCAGTTTTTATATTTAGGTTTCACTCTGTTCTCTCCTATATAGATAGATGAATTTGGAACTCTAAATCCAACATGGTTTGTAGTAGCTCTTTGAAACTTGACAAAATAAAGGAGTTCTCAGTTTTGTCTCTATGGTTTGTTTCCTCTTCAAGTAGCCCTAGGCACAGACTGTGGAAAGCACTTTCATTGAGATGGGTTGCCAAGCTTCTAAGAAATAACGAGTTTCCAAAATACCAGCAAATATTTTTTCACCCAATCTTGATGATACTTGGTGGTAATGATCAGTACACAAATCCCACTTGGCTCACCAAATTTTGTTCTTCTAGGTTGAAACGTTGGTCTACAGTAGCAGTTTTTATATTTAGGTTTCCCTCTGTTCTCTCCTATATAGATAGAAGAATTTGGAACACTAAATCCAACAGGGTTTATAGTAGCTCTTTGAAACTTGACAAAATAAAGGAGTTCTCAGTTTTCTCTCTATGGTTTGTTTCCTCTTCAAGTAGCCCTAGGCACAGACTGTGGAAAAGCACATTCATTGAGAGTGGTTGCCAGGCTTCTAAGAAATTACAAGTTTCCGCAATACCAGCAAATATTTTTTCACCCAATCTTGATGATTCTTGGTGGTAATGATCACTACACAAATCCCACTAGGCTCACCAAATTTTGTTCTTCTAGGTTGAAGCGTTCGTCTACAGTAGCTGTTTTTATATTTAGGTTTCTCTCTATTCTCTCCTATATAGATAGATGAATTTGGAACTCTAAATCCAACATGGATTGTAGTAGCTCTTTGAAACTTGACAAAATAAAGGAGTTCTCAGTTTTGTCTCTATGGTTTGTTTCCTCTTCAAGTAGCCCTAGGCACAGACTGTGGAAAAGCACTTTCATTGAGAGGGGTTGCCAAGCTTTTAAGAAATAACTAGTTTCCGAAATACCAGCAAAAATTTTTTCACCCAATCTTGATGATTCTTGGTGGTAATGATCAGTACACAGATCCCACTTGGCTCACCAGATTTTGTTCTTCTAGGTTGAAGCGTTCGTCTACAGTAGCAGTTTTTATATTTAGGTTTCACTCTTTTCTCTCATATATAGATAGATGAATTTGGAACTCTAAATCCAACATGATTTGTAGTAGCTCTTTGAAACTTGACAAAATAAAGGAGTTCTGAGTTTTGTCTCTATGGTTTGTTTCCTCTTCAAGTAGCCCTAGGCACAGACTGTGGAAAAGCACTTTCATTGAGAGGGGTTGCCAAGCTTCTAAGAAATAATGAGTTTCCGAAATATCAGCAAATATTTTTTCAACCAATCTTGATGATAGTTGGTGGTAATGATGAGTACACTAATCCCACTTGGCTCACCAAATTTTGTTCTTCTAGGTTGAAGCGTTCGTCTACAGTAGCAGTTTTTATATTTAGGTTTCCCTCTGTTCTCTCCTATATAGATAGATGAATTTGGAACTCTAAATCCAACATGGTTTGTAGTAGCTGGTTGAAACTTGACAAAATAAAGTAGTTCTCCGTTTTGTCTCTATGGTTTCTTTCCTTTTCAAGTAGCCCTAGGCACAGACTGTGGAAAAGCACTTTCATTGAGAGGTGTTGCCAAGCTTCTAAGAAATTACGAATTTCCGAAATACCAGCAAATATTTTTTCACCCAATCTTGATGTTACTTGGTCGTAATGATCAATACACAAATCGCACTTAGCTCACCAAATTTTGTTCTTCTAGGTTGAAGCGTTCGTCTACCGTAGCTGTTTTGATATTTAGTTTTCCCTCTGTTCTCTCCTATATAGATAGATGAATTTGGAACTCTAAATCCAACATGGTTTGTAGTAGCTCTTTGAAACTTGACAAAATAATGGTTTTCTCAGTTTTGTCTCTATGGTTTGTTTCCTCTTCAAGAAGCCCTAGGCACACACTGTGGAAAACCACTTTCATTGAGAGGGGTTGCCATGATTCTAAGAAATAACGAGTTTCCGAAATACCAGCAAATATTTTTTCACCCAATCTTGATGATACTCGTTGCTAATGATCAGTACACATTTCCCACTTGGCTCAACAAATTTTGTTCTTCTAGGTTGAAGCGTTCGTCTACAGTAGCAGTTTTTATATTTAGGTTTCCCTCTGTTCTCTCCTATGTAGAAAGATGAATTTGGAACTCTAAATCCAACATGGTTTGTAGTAGCTCTTTGAAACTTGACAAAATAAAGGAGTTCTCAGTTTTGTCTCTATGGTTTGTTTCCTCTTCAAGTAGCTCTAGGCACAGACTGTGGAAAAGCACTTTCATTGAGAGGGGTTGCCAAGCTTCTAAGAAATTACGAGTTTCCGAAATACCAGCAAATATTTTTTCACCCAATCTTGATGATACTTGGTGGTAATGATCAGTACACAAATCCCACTTGGCTCACCAAATTTTGTTCTTCTAGGTTGAAGCGTTCGTCTACAGTAGAAGTTTTTATATTTTAGGTTCCCTCTGTTCTCCCCTGTATAGATAGATGAATTTGGAACTCTAAATCCAACATGGTTTGTAGTAGCTCTTTGAAAATTGACAAAATAAAGGAGTTCTCAGTTTTGTCTCTATAGATTGTTTTCTCTTCAAGTAGCCCTAGGCACACACTGTGGAAAAGCAGTTTCATTGAGAGGGGTTGCCAAGCTTCTAAGAAATAACGAGTTTCCAAAATACCCAGCAAATATTTTTCACCCAATCTTGATGATACTTGGTGGTAATGATCAGTACACAAATCCACTTGGCTCACCAAATTTTGTTCTTCTAGGTTGAAGCGTTCGTCTACAGTAGCAGTTTTATATTTAGGTTTCCCTCTGTTCTCTCCTATATAGATAGATGAATTGGAACTCTAAATCCAACATGGTTTGTTGTAGCTGGTTGAAACTTGACAAAATAAAGTAGTTCTCCGTTTTGTCTCTATGGTTTGTTTCCTCTTCTAGTAGCCCTAGGCACAGACTGTGGAAAAGCACTTTCATTGAGTGGTGTTGCCAAGCTTCTACGAAATTACGAATTTCCGAAATACCAGCAAATATTTTTTCACCCAATCTTGATGTTACTTGGTCGTAATGATCAGTACACAAACGCACTTGGCTCACCAATTTTGTTCTTCTAGGTTGAAGCGTTCGTTCTACAGTAGCAGTTTTTATATATAGGTTTCATTCTGTTCTCTCCTATTTAGATAGATGAATTTGGAACTCTAAATCCAACATGGTTTTTAGTAGCTCTTTGAAATTTACAAAATAAAGGAGTTCTCAGTTTTGTCTCTATGGTTTGTTTCCTCTTCAAGTAGCCCTAGGCACAGACTGTGAAAAGCACTTTCATTGAGAGGGGTTGCCAAGCTTCTAAGAATTACGAGTATCCGAAATACCAGCAAATATTTTTTACCCAATCTTGATGATACTTGGTGGTAATGATCAGTACACAAATCCCACTTGGCTCACCAATTTTTGTTCTTCTAGGTTGAAGCGTTCGTCTACAGTAGCCAGTTTTTTATATTTAGGTTTCCCTCTGTCCGTCCTATATACATAGATGATTTGGAACTCTAAATCCAACATGGTTTTTTTAGCTCTTTGAAACTTGACAAAATAAAGGAGTTCTCAGTTTGTCTCTATGGTTTGTTTCCTCTTCAAGTAGCCCTAGGCACAGACTGTGGAAAGCATTTTAATTGAGAGGGGTTGCCAAGCTTCTACGAAATATCGAGTTTACGAAATACCAGCAAATATTTTTTCACCCAATCTTGATGATACTTGGTGGTAATGATCAGTACACAAATCCCACTTGGCTCACCAAATTTTGTTCTTCTAGGTTGAAGCGTTCGTCTACAGTAGCAGTTTTTAATTTAGGTTTCCCCTCTGTTCTCTCCTATATACATAGATGAATTTGAACTCTAAAATCCAACATGGTTGGTAGTAGCTCTTTGAAACTTGACAAAATAAAGGAGTTCTCAGTTTTGTCTCTATGGTTTGTTTCCTCTTCAAGTAGCCCTAGGCACAGAATGTGGAAAAGCACTTTCCTTGAGAGGGGTTGCCAAGCTTCTAAGAAATTACGAGTTTCCGAAATACCAGCAAATATTTTTTCACCCAATCTTGATGATACTAGGTGGTAATGATCAGTAAACAAATCCCACTTTGCTCACCAAATTTTGTTCTGCTAGGTTGAAGCATTCGTCTACAGTAGCAGTTTTTTATAAATAGGTTTCATTCTGTTCTCTCCTATTTAGATAGATGAATTTGGAACTCTAAATCCAACATGGTTTTTTTAGCTCTTTGAAACTTGACAAAATAAAGGAGTTCTCAGTTTTGTCTCTATGGTTTGTTCCTCTTCAAGTAGCCCTAGCCCAGACTGTGGAAAAGCACTTTCATTGAGAGGGGTTGCCAAGCGTCTAAGAAATAACGAGTTTCCGAAATACAGCAAATATTTTTTCAGCCAATCTTGATGATACCTGTTGCTGATGATCAGTACACAAATCCCACTTGGCTCACAAATTCTGTTCTTCTAGGTTGAAGCGTTCGTCTACAGTAGCAGTTTTTATATTTAGGTGTCCCTCTGTTCTCTCCTATATAGATAGATGAATTTGGAACTCTAAATCCAACATGGTTTGTAGTAGCTCTTTGAAACTTGAAAAAATAAAGGAGTTCTCAGTTTTGTCTCTAAGGTTTGTTTCCTTTTCAAGTAGCCCTAGGCACAGACTGTGGAAAAGCACTTTCATTGAGAGGGGTGCCAAGCTTCTAAGAAATAAAGAATCCGAAATACCCGCAATATTTTTTCACCCAATCTTGATGATAATTGGTGGTAATGATGAGTACACAAATCCCACTTGGCTCACCAAATTTTGTTCTTCTAGGTTGAAGCGTTCGTCTACAGTAGCAGTTTTTATATTTAGGTTTCACTCTGTTCTCTTCCTATATAGATAGATGAATTTGGAACTCTAAATCCAACATGGTTTGTAGTAGCTCTTTGAAACTTGACAAAATAAAGGAGTTCTCAGTTTTGTCTCTATGGTTTGTTTCTCTTTCAAGTAGCCCTAGGCACAGACTGTGGAAAGCACTTTCATTGAGATGGGTTGCCAAGCTTCTAAGAAATAACGAGTTTCCAAAATACCAGCAAATATTTTTTCACCCAATCTTGATGATACTTGGTGGTAATGATCAGTACACAAATCCCACTTGGCTCACCAAATTTTGTTCTTCTAGGTTGAAACGTTGGTCTACAGTAGCAGTTTTTATATTTAGTTTCCCTCTGTTCTCTCCTATATAGATAGAAGAATTTGGAACACTAAATCCAACAGGGTTTATAGTAGCTCTTTGAAACTTGACAAAATAAAGGAGTTCTCAGTTTTCTCTCTATGGTTTGTTTCCTCTTCAAGTAGCCCTAGGCACAGACTGTGGAAAAGCACATCATTGAGAGTGGTTGCCAGGCTTCTAAGAAATTACAAGTTTCCGCAATACCAGCAAATATTTTTCACCCAATCTTGATGATTCTTGGTGGTAATGATCACTACACAAATCCCACTGGCTCACCAAATTTTGTTCTTCTAGTTGAGCGTTCGTTCTACAGTAGCTGTTTTTATATTTAGTTTCTCTCTATTCTCTCCTATATAGATAGATGAATTTGGAACTCTAAATCCAACATGGATTGTAGTAGCTCTTTGAAACTTGACAAAATAAAGGAAGTTCTCAGTTTTGTCTCTATGGTTTGTTTCCTCTTCAAGTAGCCCTAGCACAGACTGTGGAAAAGCACTTTCATTGAGAGGGTTGCCAAGCTTTTAAGAAATAACTAGTTTCCGAAATACCAGCAAAAATTTTTTCACCCAATCTTGATGATTCTTGGTGGTAATGATCAGTACACAGATCCCACTTGGCTCACCAGATTTTGTTCTTCTAGGTTGAAGCGTTCGTCTACAGTAGCAGTTTAAATATTTAGGTTTCACTCTTTTCTCTCATATATAGATAGATGAATTTGGACTCTAAATCCAACATGATTTGTAGTAGCTCTTTGAAACTTGACAAAATAAAGGAGTTCTGAGTTTTGTCTCTATGGTTTGTTTCCTCTTCAAGTAGCCCTAGGCACAGACTGTGGAAAAGCACTTTCATTGAGAGGGGTTGCCAGCTTCTAAGAAATAATGAGTTTCCGAAATATCAGCAAATATTTTTTCAACCAATCTTGATGATAGTTGGTGGTAATGATGAGTACACTAATCCCACTTGGCTCACCAAATTTTGTTCTTCTAGGTTGAAGCGTTCGTCTACAGTAGCAGTTTTTATATTTAGGTTTCCCTCTGTTCTCTCCTATATAGATAGATGAATTTGGAACTCTAAATCCAACATGGTTTGTAGTAGCTGGTTGAAACTTGACAAAATAAAGTAGTTCTCCGTTTTGTCTCTATGGTTTCTTTCCTTTTCAAGTAGCCCTAGGCACAGACTGTGGAAAAGCACTTTCATTGAGAGGTGTTGCCAAGCTTCTAAGAAATTACGAATTTCCGAAATACCAGCAAATATTTTTTCACCCTATCTTGATGTTACTTGGTCGTAATGATCAATACACAAATCGCACTTAGCTCACCAAATTTTGTTCTTCTAGGTTGAAGCGTTCGTCTACCGTAGCTGTTTTGATATTTAGTTTTCCCTCTGTTCTCTCCTATATAGATAGATGAATTTGGAACTCTAAATCCAACATGGTTTGTAGTAGCTCTTTGAAACTTGACAAAATAATGGTTTTCTCAGTTTTGTCTCTATGGTTTGTTTCCTCTTCAAGAAGCCCTAGGCACACACTGTGGAAAACCACTTTCATTGAGAGGGGTTGCCATGATTCTAAGAAATAACGAGTTTCCGAAATACCAGCAAATATTTTTTCACCCAATCTTGATGATACTCGTTGCTAATGATCAGTACACATATCCCACTTGGCTCAACAAATTTTGTTCTTCTAGGTTGAAGCGTTCGTCTACAGTAGCAGTTTTTATATTTAGGTTTCCCTCTGTTCTCTCCTATGTAGAAAGATGAATTTGGAACTCTAAATACAACATGGTTTGTAGTAGCTCTTTGAAACTTGACAAAATAAAGGAGTTCTCAGTTTTGTCTCTATGGTTTGTTTCCTCTTCAAGTAGCCCTAGGCACACACTGTGGAAAAGCACTTTCATTGAGATGGGTTGCCAAGCTTCTAAGAAATTACGAGTTTCCGAAATACCAGCAAATATTTTTTAACCGAATCTTGATGATACTTGGTGGTAATGATCAGTACACAAATCCCACTCGGCTCACCAAATTTTGTTCTTCTAGGTTGAAGCATTCGTCTACAGGAGCAGTTTTTATATATAGGTTTCATTCTGTTCTCTCCTATTTAGATAGATGAATTTGGAACTCTAAATCCAACATGGTTTTTAGTAGCTCTTTGAAACTTTACAAAATAAAGGAGTTCTCAGTTTTGTCTCTATGGTTTGTTTCCTCTTCAAGTAGCCCTAGGCACAGACTGTGGAAAAGCACTTTCATTGAGAGGGGTTGCCAAGCTTCTAAGAAATTACGAGTATCCGAAATACCAGCAAATATTTTTTTACCCAATCTTGATGATACTTGGTGGTAATGATCAGTACACAAATCCCACTTGGCTCACCAAATTTTGTTCTTCTAGGTTGAAGCGTTCGTCTACAGTAGCAGTTTTTATATTTAGGTTTCCCTCTGTTCCGTCCTATATACATAGATGAATTTGGAACTCTAAATCCAACATGGTTTGTAGTAGCTGGTTGAAACTTGACAAAATAATGTAGTTCTCCGTTTTGTCTCTATGGTTTGTTTCCGCTTCAAGTAGCCCTAGGCACAGACTGTGGAAAAGCACTTTCATTGAGAGGGGTTGCCAAGCTTTTAAGAAATTACGAATTTCCGAAATACCAGCAAATATTTTTTCACCCAATCTTGATGTCACTTGGTCGTAATGATCAGTACACAAATCACACTTGGCTCACCAAATTTTGTTCTTCTAGGTTGAAGCGTTCGTCTACAGTAGCAGTTTTTATATTTAGGTTTCCCTCTGTTCTCTCCTATATAGATAGATGAATTTGGAACACTAAATCCAACAAGGTTTATAGTAGCTCTTTGAAACTTGACAAAATAAAGGAGTTCTCAGTTTTCTCTCTATGGTTTGTTTCCTCTTCAAGTAGCCCTAGGCACAGACTGTAGAAAAGCACTTTCATTGAGAGTGGTTGCCAGGCTTCTAAGAAATTACAAGTTTCCGAAATACCAGCAAATATTTTTTCACCCAATCTTGATGATACTTGGTGGTAATGATCAGTACACAAATCACACTAGGCTCACCAAATTTTGTTCTTCTAGGTTGAAGCGTTCGTCTACAGTAGCTGTTTTTATATTTAGGTTTCTCTCTGTTCTCTCCTATATAGATAGATTAATTTGGAACTCTAAATCGAACATGGATTGTAGTAGCTCCTTGAAAACTTGACAAAATAAAGGAGTTCTCAGTTTTGTCACTATGGTTTGTTTCCACTTCAAGTAGCCCTAGGCACAGACTGTGGAAAAGCACTTTCATTGAGAGGGGTTGCCAAGCTTTTAAGAAATAACGAGTTTCCGAAATACCAGCAAAAATTTTTCACCCAATCTTGATGATACTTGGTGGTAATGATCAGTACACAGATCCCACTAAATTGTGTTCTTCTAGGTTGAAGCCTGAGTCTACAGTAGCAGTTTTATATTTAGGTTTCACCCTTTTCTCTCATATATAGATAGATGAATTTGGAACACTAAATCCAACATGGTTTGTAGTAGCTCTTTGAAACTTGCCAATTAAAGAGTTCTGAGTTTTCTCTCTATGGTTTGTTTTCTCTTCAAGTAGCCCTAGGCACAGACTGTGTAAAAGCACTTTCATTGAGAGGGATTGCCAAGTTTCTAAGAAATAACGAGTTTCCGAAATACCAGCAAATATTTTTTCAGCCAATCTTGATGATAGTTGGTGGTAATGAGCAGTACACAAATCCCACTTGCTCACCAAATTTTGTTCTTCTAGGTTGAAGCGTTCGTCTAAAGTAGCAGTTTTTATATTTTGTTTCCCTCTGTTCTCTCCTATATAGATAGATGAATTTGGAACTCTAAATCCAACATGGTTGTAGTAGCTCTTTGAAACTTGACAAATAAAGGAGTTCTCAGTTTTGTCTTTAATGGTTTGTTTCCTCTTCAAGTAGCCCTAGGCACAGACTGTGGAAAAGCACTTTCATTGAGAGGGGTTGCCAAGCTTCTAAGAAATTACGATTTTCCGAAATACCAGCAAATATTTATTCACCCAATCTTGATGATACTTGGTGGTAATGATCAGTACACAAATCCCACTTGGCTCACTAAATTGTGTTCTTCTAGGTTGAAGCGTTCGTCTACAGTAGCAGTTTTTATATTTAGGTCTCCCTCTGTTCTCTCCTATATAGATAGATGAATTTGGAACTTTAAATCCAACATGGTTTGTAGTAGCTCTTTGAAACTTGACAAAATAAAGGAGTTCTCAGTTTTGTCTCTATGGTTTGTTTCCTCTTCAAGTAGCCCTAGCACAGACTGTGAAAGCACTTTCATTGAGATGGGTTGCCAAGCTTCTAAGAAATAACGAGTTTCCAAATACCAGCAAATATTTTTTCACCCAATCTTGATGATACTTGGTGGTAATGATCAGTACACAAATCCCACTTGGCTCACCAAATTTTGTTCTTCTAGGTTGAAACGTTGGTCTACAGTAGCAGTTTTTATATTTAGGTTTCCCTCTGTTCTCTCCTATATTGATAGAAGAATTTGGAACACTAAATCCAACAGGGTTTATAGTAGCTCTTTGAAACTTGACAAAATAAAGGAGTTCTCAGTTTTCTCTCTATGGTTTGTTTCCTCTTCAAGTAGCCCTAGGGCACAGACTGTGGAAAAGCACATTCATTGAGAGTGGTTGCCAGGCTTCTAAGAAATTACAAGTATCCGCAATACCAGCAAATATTTTTTCACCCAATCTTGATGATTCTTGGTGGTAATGATCACTACACAAATCCCACTATGCTCACCAAATTTTGTTCTTCTAGGTTGAAGCGTTCGTCTAAAGTAGCAGTTTTTATATTTTGTTTCATTCTGTTCTCTCCTATATAGATAGATGAATTTGGAACTCTAAATCCAACATGGATTGTAGTAGCTCTTTGAAACTTGACAAAATAAAGGAGTTCTCAGTTTTGTCTCTATGGTTTGTTTCCACTTCAAGTAGCCCTAGGCACAGACTGTGGAAAAGCACTTTCATTGAGAGGGGTTGCCAAGCTTTTAAGAAATAACTAGTTTCCGAAATACCAGCAAAAATTTTTTTCACCCAATCTTGATGATTCTTGGTGGTAATGATCAGTACACAGATCCCACTTGGCTCACCAGATTTTGTTCTTCTAGGTTGAAGCGTTCATCTACAGTAGCAGTTTTTATATTTAGGTTTCACTCTTTTCTCTCATATATAGATAGATGAATTTGGAACTCTAAATCCAACATGGTTTGTAGTAGCTCTTTGAAAGTTGACAAAATAAAGGAGTTCTGAGTTTTGTCTCTATGGTTTGTTTCCTCTTCAATTAGCCCTAGGTACAGACTGTGGAAAAGCACTTTCATTGAGAGGTGTTGCCAAGCTTCTAAGAAATAATGAGTTTCCGAAATATCAGCAAATATTTTTTCACCCAATCTTGATGATAGTTGGTGGTAATGATCAGTACACTAATCCCACTTGGCTCACCAAATTTTCTTCTTCTAGGTTGAAGCATTCGTCTACAGTAGCAGTTTTTATATTTAGGTTTCCCTCTGTTCTCTCCTATATAGATAGATGAATTTGGAACTCTAAATCCAACACGGTTTGTAGTAGCTCTTTGAAACTTGAAAAAATAAAGGAGTTCTCAGTTTTGTCTCTATGGTTTGTTTCCTCTTCAAGTAGCCCTAGGCACAGACTGTGGAAAAGCACTTTCATTGAGAGGGGTTGCCAAGCTTCTAAGAAATAACGAGTTTCCGAAATACCAGCAAATATTTTTTAAGCCAATCTTGATGATACTTGGTGGTAATGATCAGTACACAAATCCCACTTTGCTCACCAAATTTTGTTCTTCTAGGTTGAAGCATTCGTCTACAGTAGCAGTTTTTATATATAGGTTTCATTCTGTTCTCTCCTATTTAGATAGATGAATTTGGAACTCTAAATCCAACATGGTTTTTAGTAGCTCTTTGAAACTTGACAAAATAAAGGAGTTCTCAGTTTTGTCTCTATGGTTTGTTTCCTCTTCAAGTAGCCCTAGGCACAGACTGTGGAAAAGCACTTTCATTGAGAGGGGTTGCCAAGCTTCTAAGAAATAACGAGTTTCCGAAATACCAGCAAATATTTTTTCAGCCAATCTTGATGATACCTGTTGCTGATGATCAGTACACAAATCCCACTTGGCTCACCAAATTCTGTTCTTCTAGGTTGAAGCATTCGTCTAAAGTAGCAGTTTTTATATATAGGTTTCCCTCTGTTCTCTCCTATATAGATAGATGAATTTGGAACTCTAAATCCAACATGGTTTGTAGTAGCTCTTTGAAACTTGACAAAATAAAGGAGTTCTCAGTTTTGTCTCTATGGTTCGTTTCCTCTTCAAGTAGCTCTAGGCACAGACTGTGGAAAAGCACTTTCATTGAGAGGGGTTGCCAAGCTTCTAAGAAATTACGAGTTTCCGAAATACCAGCAAATATTTTTTCACCCAATCTTGATGATACTTGGTGGTAATG